>NW_013952594.1:1046661-1049282 GCF_001266775.1 Austrofundulus limnaeus
TTGTATATGCTGTTAAGTGCCAGGAGGACTGCGACCAGTTATACATCGGGGAAACAAAGCAGCCACTGTTCAAAAGAATGTCCCAACACAGACGAGCTATGTCTAATGGCCAGAATTCTGCACTTTCAGAGATGAGGATGTTCTCATTCTTGATAGAGAGGAACGTTGGTTTGAGAGAGGAGTAAAATAAGCCATTTTTGTGAAGAAAGACCATCCATCATTAAGCAGAGGTGGAGGCCTCCGTTTTCAGTTGTCCCCCTCCTACAGCGTGGCTATTTCCAGTATCACTCCACCCGCTGTTAACAAACAATAAGTGTTAATTAGGTGTCAATGATAGCCATGTGATGTGAGTATCAGTCACCTGTGAACGATAGCCATGTGATGTGAGTATCAGTCACCTGGAGGCTGGGCTTAAAAGCCTGAATTTTGCCTGAAACTCTCAGACTGAAGAAGTCTCTTGGAGAAGAGACAAAACATTTCATTAGAGAAGAACCCGTCCAGAAGACCTACACAATTTTTTTTCTTTTTGATTTTTTACCTGGATTACTGAGATGCATCAGGACAACAAATGACACTTTTTTTCTTCAGAGACTTGTTCTCTAACCGTCCAACATTTTTTATAAGTTGACTTTATACACAGTATGGTACAGAGGTGAGAGGAAGGAAGGAACTTTAATTTCCTGTCAAATCTCATTGAGTGTTTTCTCCTGCAGAACTGTGTTGAATGGAAACAAGATAGTTTTCAAAAGTTTTATTTTCTTTCAACTGTTTTTTCTGCACCTCAACAAATAATCCACAAACCTGAAAGATTGAAGAATTTCTCTCTGCCCACCTACCTCTGCAGTGAGCAGCTTTTTCCCTGTCATTCACTAAACAAGACATTTTACATTTTACATTTTACATCATTTACAAAATATAAAATCCTTAATTAACTCCTGACAGAGAAACAGAAAAGTGATGCTTGAATAAAAAGTACCATTTTTGTTATCTCCTTCAATCAGTCCTCACTGTAAAGTGCAAGCTATGAGGGCTGGAAAACATTTCCAGTGTAAGAACCACAGAGTCAAATAACTTTGGAGCACGAGAACTCATCTCCATTTATTCAAAGAACTCTCCTCTCTTCTCTCCATACAGGGGAGAAAAAACAAAACAAAAAAACTATCAGGGTCAACATGGCTACCACAAGAGTACTGCCCTTTTTTCAAAGTCAAAGCACACAATATAAAACTTTCTCGCAGGCTGTTATAAAACCTGGTGCTGAGCTTCCAGGACTGGTTTCACCTGAACAAATCCATTCCTTTTATTGCCTGGAAGTGATCCATCAGGTGGGTTTCTGAATTTTATGCATTATTGCAGAAATATCGCCCGCCAGGGGTTTCTGGCTAAATCCAGGTGGGAGAGCAGGTGTTGGACGTAGGACCGCGGTTCCACCTCACTGGATCTCTTCCTTTTATTCCCCTCCATCAGCACAAGCAGCCTCGTGCCGGAAATCAGCCGTTTCACCCACTGGAGCTTGCCCGACGACTTTTGATTGCTTATATCTCCACAGGGGAACATTCCAGGAACTTGCAACCACCTCCAGGTTGTAGCGGAGATCCAGAACTTTAAAAGGAGCCATCTCCCACCTGGATCCGACGCTCAGAGCCGGCGCTAGAGGCCCCGGAGTAAATTGAGTATTATATCGCCGGCCAAAGCGCATTTTTCGGCTGGTCGTTGGTTAATAGCTCCACGGGGGAACGTCCCAGGAACTTGCAACCACCTCCAGTTTGTGGAGGAGGACCGCAGCTTTCCAAAGTCATCTCATTTTCCTGGATCAGATGCTCAGAGCCCGCAGGAGAAGCAAACGTAGGTTGAAATTTCCTCCCAAAAATGCGCGTAAAATGCACGAAGTCATGCGTAATTTGTTTATATCTCCATGGGGGAACGTTACAGAGACTCCATTCAAGTAACCCTTATAGGGCAGACCAAAGCTTTAAAACACAACCAGCCATTCTGGGATCTGATGCTCCTAACCTGGGGAGGGGGACTAAAACCATCCCCGGTGGAGGTCCGATGGTGCGTAATTTTGGAGGTTTTTCGCTTATATCTCTGCGGAGGAAAGTCACAGGGACTCCAATCAACTTTATCCTTGTAGGGTAGAGCCAGGGCTTTAAAATCTGACCAGCCATGCCGGGATCTGACGCTCCTAGCCCGGGAGGGGGGCTAAAACCACCCCGGCGGGATGTCAGATGGTGCGTATTTTGGAGTTTTTTTTGCTTATATCTCCGCAGGGGAACGTCGCAGGGACTTCATTCATCTTTCGAAACAGAGCTTTCAAACAAGACCAGCCACTCTGGGATCCAATGCTCAGAGTCAGCGCTAGAGGCTCCACAGCAAGGTTTCGATTCGCGGGCACCTGGGAACCAGTGACTGGTTGGGCACCCCTGTCTTAGACAGTCAACCAAAAACTTAAAGCGTCAACCAAAAGTTTGAGATTCAACCAAAAGTTTCTGTTTTGCAAAAAACGTTTTGACAGGGTTTTTTTTCTTTATTTTTTGATTGAAATAGGTTTTTTTTGTTTGGCTGATAAAACTTTTTTTTTTGGTTGAAATTATTTTTTTGAATTGAAACTGCTTTTTTAG
>NW_013952594.1:1049292-1053082 GCF_001266775.1 Austrofundulus limnaeus
GGTCTCCTGAGGTGTGGCTCTTGGTTCCTGTGGGTGGCCCCCTGGCCGGGGTGGCTGCCGGGTTCCGGGAGGTAGTCGGCTGGGGGTGGCGGGTGCACTTGGCCATTGGCGGTGTGGTGGGGTGGTCATGGGCGTGGGTTCTCTGTGGCGGGGGTTTGGCCGGGTGTCCTGGTGCAGCCTGGGCTGGGCCTTGGCTATCTGCTCCTTTCCACCTCAGAATGATTAGGTCTACCTCCTGGGTTCGGGTGTACAAATGTTTTTTTTTTTTTTTTTTTTTTTTTTTTTTGTCATTACGTTGGAATTTTGGAGGTCCATTAGCTGCCAGGCTGCAGCATTGAGGTTCAGGCCTCAGCTTTGCCTCGGCTTCAATCATGCAGAAAACTCACACACACCCTCCACCTTCTCCTCAAACCATACATGCGCACATGCTGAGTTGACACTTGGCTGACCGGTGCAGAGCAGAGGGCTGCACCTCCCATTACTGACAGCAGAGCTTGTGGTCTCGCTCCACTGGTGAGAGTGTCAGCAGCTCCCCATCCGTTCAGCCAGAAGCAGGGTAATGGATTGTGTTATTCCTGGTTGTTGACATTGCAGCAGATCTGAGGTTGAGTTTATTCCCCACCTCTCCTATTTCTCACACGCACGCACACTCTTCCTAGCTTCCTCTTGCATGTCTGTAGATTATTGCCAATTCTTTCTGTTCTTGCACCTCATGTGTGTCAGATACCATCATTAAAACCTCTCCAACAGTAACAGTGCAAAAATGAAGGCTATGCACGTCCATTTCTGAATGCTTTTTTGCATTGTATTCCAGTGTTTTCATGATGCAAGAGTGACTGTTGACTTTCAGCCCTTCAGCAGATTGTATTTTTTATTATTTTTTTCTTATTTTTGAAGGAAACAGATCCATTCTCTTTAGTTCATGCATAATATGTCCTGATTTAATGATGGTTAGTATAACTTGGATTCCTGCAATATTAAATGCAAACAAACACTAACAACTAAGATAAAACAAAGTGGACTTACAGTTTGCAAGAACTTGATAAGTGAGCCAATGTTTGAAAAGAAGTGACAAAATGACCAATTGAAAAAATTTAAGGCAACATACTGTATCTAACCAAAAAGCAACAGAAAAAATACCCAAACTATAGAGTATATCCCAGTAGATTTGTTCTTTTAGGTTTATTTCAGACAAGATGGAGCTTTTAAGAGGAAAGCTCAATTTTTGTTTAAATAAACTCAACACTCTCCTGTTGTCCTGCAGGCAGTTGCAACAGATCCTTTTCCAGTCAAGCTGCTCTACGATAAATCTCATGACCAGGTGTGGATCCTAACTTGGGGCGATGTGGACAAAACACACCCAACACTTCAGGTAGGTGGTCATTTTGAATGTAATTGGATACTGAACTACAGTAAATGCTTTGTCAATTGCTCAGTGTAATTATCTGGCACCTGGCTCTCATTTTAGAATTTTTAATTGTGACTGTGTAACGCAGTCTCGTTTTAAAATTGAGCAGAGTTTGAGAAGATCTAAAAGTAGTTTTTAAACCTACTTTGCAGTGTATGAATAGTGATGAGCAATTTAATTCCCGAGAGTAAATAATCTATATAAGCTGCAGACAATTTAAGTGAGAACAATTGAGCTCAGTTGTGCACCTACATCTCTGTTCATGTGATATAAGTATGATGTGCTCTAATGTCTTAATATGCATGTTTTAAAGCACAAGCCAGACAAACAGAATTCACAGCTGCACTGTTTTCAGCTTGTGCCTGGCGTCCCTTTGGACCACTGATGTTGGAGACTTCGCAAATGAGAAATGATCACAGGTGTGGTTGTATTTAATCCACCTCAGGGGACTGGGCAAGATGCAGGAGAGTAAGGCTGCAGAAAGGGTCGAGGAGAGGGAAGGGACCAGGACTGGCACTTATGGGAGAGGAGTGATGCTGTTTATAAAGAGCCAATACTCTGGTGTTCTGTTTGTCTGTGTAGCAGTGCAGGATGCTGCTGTGCGTAAAGCCACCAAGGGAGCTCATTGTAATCTCTGAAACAGACACAAGCATATGTATTGTTCTGCTCAGCCCCACTGGTGGGAGGGTTTTCTTTGCGACTGTGAGGAGATGTGTTCAGTCTTTGTGGTTTGGAGATGTTTTGTGTCTGTTTATTACAGTAACTGCATAGAGATGATACAAAATCAGATTAGTATTTTTTGTTTGTTTGTTTGAATAGTTGTTTTGAACAAAATTTTATAATCTCAAAATCTCTTAATTGTCTGTTTTTTTACAGTAGTGGTTTTGATTTAGAGTGGTAGTAACTTTTACGGATTAAGATCATTGTTGTTTTTGCTATGCTACACTTATAAGATTATATATTAGATTAGTTTGAATAAGTGTAGTCTATTATTGAATTTTAAAATGTATGCTTTGACTGCAAAATGGTTGGATTCAAAAGGTGCCACTACAGATTTGCAAAAATGCAGGAAAAACACCATCTGTATGTGGGTTTTAACAATTTTCCAACAAGGTAGATTTTGTGTGGCCAAACAGGCAGCAAATGTGTGTGCTTGCATTTACCTAGTTTTCTGTTATGCACTTGCTTCTGTGCAGAATTTCATACTTTGTAGCTGTCATAGTGTATGTCCTCCTGTGTGGAAGATATTAGATGTTTAATACAATGGCTAGTTGCAATCTTAATTGAAGCAAAAAAAATGTTTTAAGCACAAATTAAATGTTTTCTCTCTCCTATAAACCATGTAGAGTTTTGAAGGAAACAGTTCAACATTTTTCATTTTATAAATTTTCCCTTTTTTCCTGTGTTTGTGCAGAAGTAATGAATAATTAGTGAGGGGCATGAATCGATCAAAAATGCAATTGCACAGAAGCCGCATAATGGATTGAAGGCCACATGGCTCACACCACAAATAAATGGGCCGATAACGTCATTATCATTTTTGACTGAAAGTACAGTAATTGACCTGTTCAGGGGCAGCCTGTCACTACCTGAGGCATGGCATTCCTTCAGCAGATCATACATGTGTATGAGTGTCACTGTCTGATTGAGCATTCATGGTGTGTGTTCATCTCGGTGTGTGAGCCTTGAAGCAGCAGAGATTGAGAATAGTTCAATAACTCTGTGTAAATATCAAAGGGAGTGTGATTGTCAATTCATTAGAGAAGACAAATGGAGGAAATCTGCCATTCAGAGAAATATGGCCTTTTAGACTTTCAGTCCACATCTGCTTGCCTAATAGGAGGACATGTGTGTCTTGCCATTTCCCCATGTTTAGGACAAAAAAGAACATTAAATACTGTATTTTTGAGACAAAAAATTTCTAAAGCATTACACCACTATTTGGATAGAAGTATAGAGGATAATAACTCTTCATTAATTGAAAATGAGCAACAATCATTTACCACTTTCTAGTTTGGTGCATACGGGTGTTTTATTACACCAAAAAAGCAACTAATGCTACCCAAGTGTCTGGAAATGGTATCAATCCTACAATAAAATAAAACAAAACAAAAAATACAAAGTTATTCACAAATAAGTAAAGCATTTGAGATGATTCTCAATCTCTCCATGACCAAAGGACTCTAGAGGACCAGGACAGCTAGCAGTCTGAGTTGGTCACGAAACTATCGTGTACCAAAAATATTCTAGAGTCAAATACAAGACTAACAACTAAACCTTTGTGCAATAAGGCAATGGGCCTCATGCAAGAACCGTTCGTACGCACAGATTTGTTCTTAAATTGTGCGTACGAGTGATTTAGGAGAATTTGTGGCATTCACC
>NW_013952594.1:1055027-1059323 GCF_001266775.1 Austrofundulus limnaeus
GTGATCTGGTTCCTGGAGCAGGCTGAAGGCCGCACAGAATGAACAGTTACCATCAATATTCTGAACTATGGCTGCGCTGCTTTTGGGGACTGGATTCTTCAGGCTCATTCTTCAGATATTCACACGAGCATACAACACTCATGGCTTTAGATACACACACCCTAAACTCACTTACTCCTCTGGCTAATAAATCTGCTCTATGCAGAGGTTTTTTAATAAACACCATGGTGTGTCACTGTTGATATATGATGTTTTTGTTTGTTTGTTTGTTTTTTGTTTGTTTTTTGTTTTTTTCTTCATCTTCCCTTGTGTGGTTTTTAGTTTTTCTGTTAAGGGTAGCACCTCAAAAAAACAAATTCTTGATACAAAGACTTCGATTAGAAAACTTTGAGCACTGTAATAAATCAGGAAGCTTTTTAGCTAACCAACTAAAAATTAGTAAAGAGAGAACTATATATGGTGTTAAAGACATAACTGGAAACATAACTTGTGATCAAGAAAAAGTAAACAGTGTTTTTAGAGATTTCTATAAAGCATTATACACCCCGCAAACAAATCCATCAGATGAGGACACTTTTTAGAAAAAATAACACTTCCAAAATTATCTAGTAGTCAGTCTTCAGAACTAGATTCCCCATTAACATCAGCCGAACTCTGTAAAGCTATAAAAGGCATGCCTAACAACAAAGCACAGGGTCTTGGTGAGTTTCCAGCAGGAATATCCTGGCACCAATATTTCACAAAATGCTACAGGAGTCAGAGGATCATAGCAGGCTTCCAAAACATATGAATTCAGCCAATATCAGTTTGCTATTAAAACCAGACAAAGACCCTGTATTGACTACCAGTTATCGTCCAATTTCACTTATTAATGTTGAYGTTAAAAATAATTTGTAAGGCCCTATCTAGAAGATTAGAGAAGATAACCCCTCTCATTATTCATCCTGATCAAACCGGTTTAGGCACTCAACTACAAACGCACACAGATTATATAATCTAATAGATTATTCATATAGTAAAAACATTGAAACAGCCATTCTGTCTCTGGATGCAGAAAAACATTTGATAGAGTAAACTGGAAATTCTTATTTGCAACCTTGCATAAATTTGGTTTTGGGAACCATTTCATTAATTGGTTAAAAATATTATATAACTCACCAACAGCATGTGTCAGGACAAATAATCAAATATCTTCTAGCTTTTCTTTGCAGAGGGGTACCAGACAGGGATGCCCACTGTCCCCCTCACTGTTTGCTATTTTTATTGAACCTCTAGCAGCTGCGATCAGGCAAACTGCAGACATTAAAGGCATAAAATGTAAGAACATAGAACATGAAATTAGTCTTTGTGCTGATGATGTTTTACTTTTTCTTCAGCACTCAGGAAATTCCATATCTAATGTTATTGAATTAATAAACTCTTTCAAATGTTTCAGACTACTCTATAAATTGGTTAAAATCAACAGTCCTTCTAATTAACTGTGTTTTCAATAATTCTCTTGATACAAGACTGCAGTCAGGTAATATTAAATATTTGGGATTAACATTTCTCCTAAACTGGAAGACTTAATAAAATTAAATCACATCCCACTTTTAAAGAAAATTGAAGAAGATCTTATTAGATGGACATCTTTACCCATATCACTTATGGGAAGAGTTGCCTCGATTAAAATGATGGTGCTACCGAGAATAAACTATTTATTCTCAAAGATACCAAATAAACCTTCTCCTGACTGGTTTAAGTACTTGGACTCCTTTATCTCTAAATTCATTTGGAAAGATAAAATCCCACGCATTAGCCTAAAATCACTACAGAAAACTTAAGATACAGGAGGGCTAGAGCTTCCAAACTTTTATTACTACTTCTTAGCTAATGGGCTTCAATAAAAATGGTTATATCCTACCCCACTAGATGTAACTTGGTTAGATACAGAACAAACATTATGCAATAACATTAATATTTCAAACCTTCCATTTATTAGCACAAATATAAAGCAACATGTTTGCTTTAAAAGCATATATCAGCGCATCGCTGACAGCTTGGTGGGAGTTTCTGAAAATGACAAAATCTTCACTAATACCATGTGGACAAACACCCATCTGGAACAATCCTGACATACTACAACAAAATAATATGTTAGACTTTCCAGATTGGAGAGGTAAAGGAATTGAATACCTGGAACATATACTGTATATGAAGGTGTAGACTTTATTCCATTCAATAAACTAACAATACAATATGGTATTGAAAAGAAATATTTCTTAGAATATCAACAAATTAAGTCTATAATAAAAAACAAATTTAAGCTTAAGAAAATATTGTTAGAAACACCAGCAAGTGTACTAGAGTTCCTCTCTCTTAAATCTCCCAAATTACTATCTAAAACTTATATGAAACTCTCTAGAATAGATGACTCAATATCATTTCCTGTTATGAAATGGCAGACAAACTTATTAATTAACTTTGACCAAAATACCTGGTCACAAATATGCTTAAAAACATTTAAAATGAGCAGAAACTCAAACTTACAATTAATACAATATAAAGTCCTTTATAGAGTACACTATACAGGTCAGCGAATGTTCAGGATGGGATTTGCTTCATCTATCAACTCACAGTGCACAGGCAATATACCGGATAATTATATTCACGCGTTATGTTGTGTCCACCTGTTCAGAGGTTCTGGGTGCGAGTTTGCAAAGACTTATCTAAGTGTCTGGAATGTAAAATTTCACACTCTCCGTCTGTTTGTTTATTGGGTCTTTTAGACTATGTCACTTTAGAGAAAAATACATCTCACATGAATCTAATTGTCTTATGCATCGCAAAGAAAACCATACTCCTGAATTGGAAAAATAAAAATGCTATTAGTATTAACCATTATAGAAATCTTCTGCAAGATTACATTAGTCTTGAAACAGCTTCTGCCGCCACATCAGATCAATGTCTTTGGGCTCCTTTGATCAGCTCCATCACATAGTGAGGGTGGGGGGTCTTGGATCTGACCTTGTGGGGCATTGGGGCTGATGTGGGGGTGGGGGATCACGGTTTGGGGGGAGGCACGGCTCTCTCCCAGGGGRGGGCCTTGGGGGTCCCGGGGGTTGTCCTCTCGTGGCTGCAAGGGGGTCTCGGGTGGTCTGTGGCTGCAGTCGCAGGCTGCTGTCCGGTGGCTTGACTGTGCTGGGGGTCTGGGTTTGTGCCCCCCTGGGCCGGGGGCCAGTGGGGGTGGGTGGAGGGGGCGTGGACCCCGGCGGGCATACGCCCGGGTGCCCGGCTGCGGACCAGGAGACTCCGGTGCGTTGGTGGGCTGTGGGTCTTACTGGATGGGGGGCGGTGTGGTTGGTGGGGGTGCGGTTGAACCGTGGGTGGCGGGGGTGAACCTAAACTGGGTGTCTAGTGTGTAATATTTTCTGAGAGGTATCTGAATCTTGGGGTGGGTGTAGAATTTGTTCTGGGGTGGGGATTGGGTGGATGGCCGTGGGTGCCGGCCGGGGGCTGTGCTGGGCTGGTTGGCTGGCCCTTCTGCTGTGGTGGGGCTTGTCTGGGTGCCTCCTTTTGCTGTCGACAGTTGGGTGGGCGCCTCGGCCAGATCGCCGGTTGGGGTTCGGTGGCCTCTTTTTGGGTGGCGGGCTGGCTGTGGGGCTGGGGGCCTGTCCCAGGGGGTCTGGGCGGCTCTGGAGGGGGTGGACTGTGGGTTCGGGCTCTGGTGGTCCTCTGGACTCTGTCCAGCCTTAGTCTTAGCCCCCGGGCCTGGCGGTGTGTCTGGACGAACAGCAACGTGGGCCTCAGTCCCTGGATGAATCTCGGCAAGCGGGGGGGCCTACTGGAGTCAGCGGGGGAGCTGGCTCCCTGTGGGAGTATTTTTGCTCCCCCAGTAGTTTTTCTCCCCGTCTGTCACCACATACCCCCACCCTCTTCAATTACAATTTCATTCATGCAGGGTTCTGGGGAACAGGCTAGCTGCCTAGACSCCAATTTTATTACACACTCTAGACACTCACTATAACATCTTCCTGACATTCACATGTAGGAACTGTGGGTTGTGGGGGGGGGGGGCACTCTATGACCACTGATATCTGTGCCCTCCCCCAATAGCTGCATGTAGACACTTAGGGGTTGGGGTGGAGTTGGGGTGGGGGGAAAACTGGCATCCCGCCAGCCTCTGCCCCTTCTTCCTCTCCTTTTAACCACACTATAGAACAACACACATCAATAGCACATTTGAGGGTTGGGGTGTGTGTGTCAGGGTCTTCTTTTATTTATTTATTTATTTATTTATTTATTTATTTATTTATT
>NW_013952594.1:1063122-1064669 GCF_001266775.1 Austrofundulus limnaeus
AAATAAGTATTTTTACATGCAACCGTTTTCACTCACAAAAAAATCTACAATTTATAGTGTCAATGAGATGTGAGCTTCCGTTTATGTCTCATGTTTCAAAAACAGAACTTATAATTAAAAGTTGGTATATTTAAGGTGTAAAAAACAAATAAAATGTCTTAAATTCTTGGTGATATACAGTATGATCGAGGAAATGTCTTGTATTTCTTCCCAATTAAAATACGCTTTAAGAATAAGATCATGTATGATATTATGCACAAAAGCACAGATAATCAATTACTGTAATTACATAAATGAATTACTTCCAAATGACTACCACAGACAATTTTATTTTTTATTGCTGCTGGTTTTTTTTCCTGTTTAGGTTTAGTTTAATGCACTTTATTAATGTCATCATAGTAATAATAAAAACAGAAAATATCTTAAAGACACACAGAAGAGACATACTACTTGTCATTTTCAGCTTATTTTGTAGCTTTTCTTTAATCTAACAGTGACATTCAGATTGAAACAGAAACATTTTATTCTAATACGTCCAGCAGCATCATTAGTAAAAAAAAAGGGTAGTGCCTCTTCATGATGTCTTCATGAAGATGATCCTTGCTCTGTGCTGGGGTCTGTGGCTGCATGACCCAGGACACCTGTTCTCCCATGTTTGTTCTGTCTTCTTCTGAATGGGTGTTCTGAACTGTAACTTCATTGTGCTCTCTGTACGATGACAATAATGGTCTCTCTTATCTCTCTCTTATCTTATGACTTTAAGTTGTAGCTGCTAAAATATGTTGTACAGACACAATGAGTTAAGTTGCACAATAAATCTCACCTAAATTGAATAACTTAAATATGAGTAAGGAGGAGCATTCAGTGATTTCCACACCTATTTGATATGGAGTATTTAAAGACATGAAAAGGTACACAGATGCCTGTGCATTTTAGACACATCCCAGCATACAGTAAATATGTGGTGTGCCTAAGGATGGCAAACTTGGAGTTGAAAATTCTGCATTAAACATTTATCCTACCCTTTGAGTTTTTTAATCTACAAAATATTTTATCCCCAGAGCAACAACTAGTTATAGCATCTAGTGTAAAATGCAGTACAAGTATTAAAATGCCTTGTAAAATTTGAGTCTCTTAAATGACACATAAACACAGAAGGATTTCAAGAATTTAATCTTGTTAAAATGTATGCCAGCTAAATGAGGAAAAATAAAAGAATCCTTTACAATTCCTTTCCAGATTCAGATATTCAGTTCTGCTTTCTACTGAAGTGGCCAAAAAAAAACAGTGTTAGCGAAAGATTTTCTCACCCGACAATGACTCTTAATGATCTCCACAGTACAGAATTAGCATACTACATGTACCAACATTAACACAGGAGACGTACAGGTCCAGCCAAGTGGAAAAAAAATCACTCCAAAGTGGATTAAAGCCATAAAAACAAAGGAAAGACGTTCATGTTTATGGTTCTAGAATTTAACCTTTTTCGCTATTCCTTGGCTGCTTGTTCTGTGAATTGTTCACATAGAGCTGTGACACTTATATTG
>NW_013952594.1:1065669-1066443 GCF_001266775.1 Austrofundulus limnaeus
CATCCCAGGAGTCCGATTAACATCACTAAAAAACTTAATTTCAGAAGCAAGCATATCAACTAAGTCTTCGTCAGATAAAAGAACCGAATTAAGTCACCAAGGACAATAGACCGATTGCATAACAGGAACGTTCAGTTTCATTATGAGCAGACTATGATCAGAAATGACTATCGCTCCATAATCACATTCACTCACTAAAGGTAAAAATCCGTTTATCGAGGAGAAAGTAGTCAATCCGTGAATAGCTGTTATGAACAGGGGAAAAGATTGAATACCGTCTCAGGGTCGGATTTCAAAAACGCCACACGTCAACCACTCCATAARTGTTAAATGAATTAATTGACCGAGCCGATTTAGAAAGAGAGATGCTCCCCACTGTACTACAATCGAGGGATGATAGCACACAGTTCACATCTCCCCCAATTATGAGATTATGTCTTGAAATATTAGGTAAATTTGAAAAAAGCGTATTAAAAAATGTTTGATCATCCCAATTTGGAGCATATACCGAGACTAAAATGACAGGAAGTGCATATAGTTTTCCCACCACAATAAGATAACGTCCAGCAGTGTCCGTTTTAACACTGGATGCCGTAAATTGCACCTGTTTACTAACTAAGATGGCTACCACTCTCGATTTAGATTGGAAAATTAGACTGAAACACCTGACCAGACCAGCGCCTGCTTAGATTTGCATTGTCTGCCTTACGCAAATGTGTCTCCTGCAAAAAAGTAATATTAGCATCAAGTTGTCTTAAATGTGTCATAACTTTC
>NW_013952594.1:1067443-1080222 GCF_001266775.1 Austrofundulus limnaeus
GAATAATGTCTAAAATTAAATCAAGATACAGTATAACGCGGGACATAAAGTTAGAAGGTTCATTACAACCTGACAGTCATAATGGATCGATGAGAGTTGGACCTGCGGTCAACGCCGGTCCTCGCTGTCCGTCGCCGAGATGATCCTCTTTTTAACATAGTCCATTGCTTTATTGGCATCCAGGAAYTCCTTGTTTTCCTCCCCATGAGAGATGCGGAGCCGTGCAGGAAAAAAGCAAGCCATAGCGAACATCTCGTCGGTTGCGAAGGAGCCTCCTCACCTCTGTAAACGCCGCTCGAGCCCTGGCAACAGCCGCCGTCTAGTCAGATGTGATGATGATCGGCGCCTCCTTAAAACGAAGATGGCCGCGGGTCCGCGCTCGACATAATATTTCCACACTTTCTTGATAATAGTGCAGCTTAGCGACAATAACCCACGGCTTATCGCCTGACCTTTTTCCACCTGGAGAGCGATGGGCTCGGTCCACCAGTGGCTCTTTATCATCTGTAGAACCTCTGCTAGCAGTTTAGCCACTGCTAAAGTGGAGCTGGATTCTGGCGTCTCAGGAATTCCAATAATCCGCACATTGCACCTTCTCATGCGCCCTTCCATTTCGTCATACTTCTTTTGGAGCCCATCAACTTCTTCTTTCAGTTCCAACACGGTGGTGCGCAGAGCAACCACCTCATCTGACCATGTTGACAGGCCGTCCTCCACCTCCTTAACGCTCTGCTTAAGGTGGTCTAAGTCAGCACGAAGTAGCATCATGCCGTTAGCTACTTCAGCTCTCACCGCTTGTAACTCTCCTTTAATAAGAGTAAACTCTTCAGCCAAAGCCGCTTTTATTTCGGATTTGATCACAGCTGAGAGRTCGGTTTTTATAGCGGCAAGAATGTCCGACTTCAAGGAGAGTGCGTCCACCTCGCTGCGGGAGGGAGAAGGGGGTGCCGAAAATCCAGTTTTAGCTGCAGTCTGCTCCGAGGCGGCATCGGGCCTAACAGCCGCAGAGCTGGAATGTTTGCCTTTCCTCGAGTTTGTCGCCGTTCTTCTACTTTTCCAGGCAAGAATCACTCAGGGGTCGAGTCCGGACAGACCAAATGCTCAAAATAGCAAGGACATTTAGTAGAGAACCATAGAATGAGCAAGTCGGAGTGGGAGCCCACGCCACACACGACTCACTCCTCCGCCATCTTGCCCCGCCCTCCACAACTAAAACCGTTTTTGACACCGCCACTGTAGTTTGTCCTTCATGAACCTTTGTAGACAAGATGTCGGTGCAAGATGGCGGCTGCCTGTACTGGCGACCCGCAACCACGGAGATATAAACAGCTTTTTGTAAGGTAAAAATAATAATGGTAAATGGACTGTACTTATATAGCGCCTTTCTATCCATCCAGGACACTCAAAGCGCTTCACACTACAGACATTCACCCATGCACACACACATTCACACACTGATGATGGCAAAACTACATTGTAGCCACAGTTGCCCTGGGGCACACTGACAGAAGCGAGGTTGTCATACACAGGCGCCACTGGACCCTCTGACCACCATCAGTAGGCAAGTCGGGTAAGGTGTCTTGCCCAAGGTCACAACGACTGAGTCAACTGGACGGGGATCGAACTGGCGACCTTCCGATTCCAGGACGACTCCCCTAACCACTCTACCACAGCCGCCCAAAATAATAAAATAATAAAACAAGGTATTTGTCTGCAATGATTGGACATGTTTTTTATTATTGTCATTAGTGATTATCTCAATTTCGGCTAAAAGAATTGACAAAATCCTACACACTGTACCTTTAAGAAATCCAGGTAGAAAAATGTTTAAAAAAAATAAGTAGTTCCTCTGGACTGGTTCTTTTTTTTTTCACTTCAGTTAGTTTATTAATTTCTTTAAAAACACAACATAAATTCAACATACAACAAAAAAACAAATCATAAATGAAATGAAAGGTAGCAGAAGAAGATAACATCTTGTTATATATGTCCCTTTTTCTCAAATAAATAAATTAAATCAAAAATAATCTTTAGTTTATAAAAAAGAAAAAGAAAACTACAAAGGTTTAACTCCTTGAACAACAATACATTTACATATTTCTCCAGCAAATTATTCTTTATCATTCTGAAGAAATTTTGTAACTGATTAATTGAATATTAGATTCATTTTGTATTTTATACTTTCTGATCATTTCAGTCTGTAAGGTTGAAGCTGACAAAGAGTTGGTGTATGTGTGTTATCATGTGTTCTTTCTCCTAGCCTAAACAAAACTGAGTGACTTTCTGACGTCTGACGTAAAAGGTAACACCTCCTGGGGTGTAACCAGGAAGAGGTGTACTTTAATAAGCTGAATTCATTACTATAGTAGAGGAAAGTTGTCAGGGTGTTAGAGTCTCTGCTTCTGAGCAGAGCTGCTCTGCTGTGTTTGGGTTTTCTTGATTTGGCCCAAGGTTGTACGCTGAGGCCTGTGCTGCTGAGCCCTGAATGAACCTGATTGGAGTCGGACTGAAAATAAAATTTTTAACAAGAAAACCAGCTGTGGGGGGGGCGGCACTGATTGGTGGGCCTGATGGATCGAGCTTCATCAGAGCTAAAGAAAAAAGAAATCTGAAGCTCCTATGTTTAATAGTTTTTTAACCATTTTATATGTCCACATAACCCTTTTTCAGATTAATTGGGGGTCCGGGGGGGGGGGGGRCACTTATTGGTGGGCCTTAATGGATTGAGCTTCATCAGAGCTAAACAACAAAAAAAAATCTGAAGCTCCTATGCTTAATAGGATTTGTCTAAAAAAATTTTTGATGTGTTTATTTTTTTTCTTGATTGTAACTATTTCATTCATATGAATTGTGAAAATGGATAAATGGTCACTTACATCAGTGATCAAAATACCTCCATTACTTCACCATTTGTTATATTTGTGAAAACATTATCAATTATTGTAGCACTGTGGGTTGTGATTCTTGTAGGTTTTGATATCAATGGATACAGATTAAGAGTGTGCACTGAGTTGTACAAATATTATTTGAATCCGTTTTTTGTCAATATTAAAATCTCCACACAAATTGTTCTGTTAGAACAGTTTTCCAATAATTCTATGATTTTATCAGTGAATGTCTGTGAATTTGATCCTGGTGATTGATATACACAGCTTATTAACAAATTAGTAGAATTCTTATTTATTTCGATTGTTATTATTTCCATAATATCATCTAAAATTAGTGACTTTTTATTCTTTAAATTACATTTTATTTCTTTCCTTGTTAATAGAGCCACTCCACCCCCTCTTCTATTGCATCTTTTCGTGCTGTACGTATTATACCCTTCAATGTGAATGCTACTTGTATGTTCTTTATTTAACCATGTTTCTGAAAGTGCTATAATATTAAATTTTCTGGTTAGTTGTTTCTAATAATCTGTTATATTGGATAAATTTGCATGTACACTCCTACTGTTAAAATGTATGATGGAGAGTCCACCTTTTGCTATATTTATTAAATTGCTCTGTATTTTATTTGCTCTCTTTGATTGTGGGAAAAATTGAATCAATCATTAGTTAGTGATTAGTTCTTCTTGTGCAGAGTCCTCTATGGTTTTTATGTTTCCTGCAACTCGAGCATAGGTCTGGTGTTTGGTGTCAAGTCCAGTGATTAACAATACCAGACGGTATATTGTTCCAATTCATCCACTTTTTGTTTTTGTTGTTCAATTATCTTTTTGTCTCGGTCACTTACTGCAACATTCAATCGCTTCACCTCTTCAAACAGCCCCATCAAAAGTTCCTGCTGTGAAGCCACTCTTGTCAGTTCTCCACTCATAAAATCAAAGATTTTTTTTAAATTCCTCCATATTGTCTTCTGAGTTGTTCACTGCCGAAGCTGAGCCTCTTCCCAGACCGCGTCTCATCATGACTCACCCGGGCCTGTCCCGGCAACAAACACGTCCCCACATCAACGTACCCGATGTCCGTAGCTCCGCAGGTAGGCCGACTACACAGGCCTGGTGGTTGTAGCTTCTGGGTGTAGCCGAATGCATTGGAGAACTGCCAGCTTGTGGCCCAAGCTGATAGCAACCGCAGTGGTAGCCGGTGGCCCGCGGGTTGAGCCGATGGTGATGGCGGTTGGCTTGGCTGTTAGCCTGCAGGCCGAGTCGATGGCAGTGGTGGCGGTTTAGCCGCTAGCCTGCAGACTGAGTTGATGGTGAAGGTGGTGGTCCAGCCGTTAGCCTGCAGGCTGAGCTGATGTCGATGGCGGTGGTCCAGCCGATGGTTCAAACCGCCTCCGTTCCCGCTTGTTGATTTTTCAGTCCTTATTTCTTTTGGTCGTCAGTAGTTTAATAAACAACCCTCAGTTTGTAGATTTACTCTTAATTCAAAAGTCTGGACGGAGGCTAAATTTTCAAAATTTGATAATATGTTCTTCACAACTTTAAATTTAAATCCAATTTCAGAGACATCTTCATTGTTATAAGTCAAGTGCACTGAAGTAGTGTGCAGAAGCAAAAGTAACACATTGACAACACAGAAGAGCGCGCACACACTTCATTTTGCAAACATGCTGATTCAGTTCTAGAAGTATGACATGAGGAATGAGGCTTTTATTGTGGTTTGATCAAACAACCATCACTGACTGAGATGGGGTACAGAGTCACTTATCAGCTCAGGTCATATACTGCAGATGTTTATCTCTCTCAGGATATATGAGAGTGTCACCTCAACAAGCTCTGGTCGTTAGGACCTGACATACGAGCTTTCATTTTACCTGAAGAAACTGGCAGCAGGGGATTCTGAAGCAGCTGAAGTTTACCACTGTTGCTTAACAAAGTAAATCTGAATGGTAATAAGAACATTACATTAGGAGATGAGTGTTTAAATCTAAATTTCTGCTTTTGAAACAATGAAGCCTGCAGTTCTGTTCATCACGGTTAAACAGCTGGTGATCATAGATAAAAATAAAGTTTTTTCTCTGGTTACGTACAACCAATTCATGAAGAACTAACTTTAGTAGCATTAAAGGCTTCACTAACACCTGCCAGAAATAGATTTCATTCCAAGCTTGAACGTCTTGCTACATTTCTACTTGTTTTTAGTGATGTTGTATAAACATTAGGAGATGAGTCATTTTAAAGGATTTTGCAGCCTTTTTAAAACTTATTTATTTAAATATCTATCTCTGCTTACAGGTAATTCCTCAAGCCAGTGTGGGTGAAGTTCATCATGCCATTCGCACAACTTTCCAAAGGGTGAACGACTTCTTCATCCCTCCAACTAACCTCATCATAACTCATGTGAGGTAAACAATCAATTTTTTGACCTGACTTAGAGCCATTATTTTAATTTAAAAGAAGAAATATGGAAATTCCATGTTTCAGTAAAAAAAAAAAAACTTTAAACTAACATCTCTCTTAAACTTTGTGTAGGTTTGCATTTGTCTTCCTAAAGAATGAACCTGCGGTGCACAAGATTGATCTGGAGACCTTCCATCGTGTCAAAACTATCAGCTTGAAGAATTATAGCTGCATACCAGCCAGCATGGCCTACACACACCTGAGTGGCTTCTACTTCGTTCAGTGCCAGCGCAAGAGCCTTCTGCACGCTCCATCCCAGCTCCTCATCGACAGCGTGACAGACACAGTGATCGGTCTGAACTCAAATGTCACGGGACAGGCTTACGTGTCACCAGACGGCCGCTACATTGTGACACCTGACCCACAGAGCCCAAAGCTGACAGTACAGACAGTGTCATTCCAGGGGGAGCTGAGTCTCAACCAGGAAATACATGAGCCCATAAGCATCTCTGATCTGGTTTTCCAGCCCTCCTTCACGGAGTCCAATCAGCATGTAGTCGTGGCCACCTCGGGGTCAGGCACAGACTTGCTGTTTGCCGATTTGTCATCAGGCCGCACCAAGATACTGCAAAGCCTAAAGGAGCCCCTGACCCCCCAGTCCTGGCCCTGGGGAGGCCCCAACAGAGTGGTGGTCTCCAGTGGGTTGTTTGGACAGTACCTGGTAACACCATCAGTAGAGTCCCTCTTTGTTGTGAACGGCAAACAGAGAACGCCACATTGCGAGGTATCAGACATAAAAAGAGCAAACACAGTTGTCTGGGTTGGCGAGGTATGAGTAAAAACAAACAAAATAAAAACATTAAAGGAAAAAAAGAGGAGACTTAGAATTAGTGAAATGCATTAATGGGGTAAAAAAGGAAGAGAAATCAGGCCAAATTATCTATTAAGATTTATTTGAACCTAAGTTGTAAACCCAGCCCTGGGACTGAGTGAGAGGAAAACATGTCTGGGTTTGCTCCAACAAAAGTACACAAAAATAGAATCAATGAGAAAATACTTAGAAAATCTTTTGTGATATTTCTATTGGGAGAAAGTGTCAATGCTGTTCAGTGCAACAGTGATCTATGTGCACTTAACTATACAGAATTGTACATTATTGCACTTCCTTCCATTTTATCACAGCAAATAGGTACCTGAAGAGGCGTAATTAAACTACAAACTATGCACAATGCTCACTTTTTTTTTTAGAATTAAAAGCTTTCCAGTTTTGTTTCTTAACAATGTCTGTTTTCACCAGTGCTGCATATAGTCACCACAAACTGTCTGTCTTGTCTGCCTTTAGTGTGTAGTATTCTGAGTCTTTTAAAAGCTAACAGCAGCATCTGTTGACTCGCCTTTGTCATGGTATTGTACTGTACTCTCTCTGAAAGCTTTCATTCTCATGCTGGCAGAAGTTGGCTTTATGCACTTGTGTAATTCCCTCCATTTACTTTGTCTATCCAAAGAGCCCAATCGGTCCATTGGTCATCAACAATAGATGTTTCAGACACCGAGGAAATGAAAGTACATCCTCTGGTCTCTTGAAATGGTATAATTCATCCCCCTGCTGTCTCTTACATTTACGCAGAACCAGTATCACAGTTTTGTGCTGCAAAGCCTAAAAATGCCACTTATTCCATTTAGCAGATTCCCTCAGGGTAATGGCTCTGGTTTGCGCTGCCCCATATGCTGAGGTTAAGCCAAAGCAGCATCAACTATGGTATCTGATGGGCTGTGAGCATTTGTGTATCCTCTCAGAGAGGAGTTAATCAAAAAATAACATTTTATCTAATGTAGACTGATACTGCTACCTGTTAACTACAAGCATAATTTTAATAGATTGTCTCATCATCCATTAAAACTTGGTACATAGGACTGTTTTAGTAACTCTAGGAGTACATGGCAAACAATTAAGATGTGTATTTAGTGTTGTTCAAAATTTTCTGTTCATACTCATGAAAAAAATCTGTCTCCTAAGCAGTAACTGAACAAACACCAGCAACTTCTCATCTATTAGAATAGCACATATTCTGTGTTTGAACTGTACCATCCTTGGTGTAATTGTGTTTTTCCACTTGCACTAATCATCACAATGATGAGTCATTAGCAGCAAGACAACACTGCAGTTTCTTCAGTAGTAATAATGACTGGAACAATAATGTCTCTAAGCATTTTTACTCTCAACAGAAGGCTGGCCTACTCATAAATGCTCAGCTTGGACAATATTCATAATGGCTTTCATACGTTGAACTGAAGTGGCTGTTGGGTCATTTTACTCTTCCTTCAAAGCACCAGATGCAACATTTGTCTAAAAACTGGTTCTAATGTAAAAAATCTTCACATATACAGCTGCTTTTCTTATTTAGAGAATTAAAAACAGTTTTTTTTAACTGCAGCAGTAAATTCTTATACTACTTGTCAAGATTTTATATACTTTTGCAAATAATTGCCTTGTTTAGGACTATTCTAGCCTGGTTTAAACCAGACCCTGTCCTTCACTTTGCTTCGTACAAGGGTCTGGACTTGAAGCKTTTCTTGCAGGAGGCGTGGCCTCTGCTGAAGTTTAAAATGATTGGATGGTTTGGCCGCAAGTGCAAGCTCCACAGTGAAGGAGGCTAAGCTAAGAAGCTAATCGGAAATCGCATGCGCTGTAAACAACCCTATTGAAAGGAGAAAAGTACGGAGCCAAACGAGACGACTGTAAATGAGAGCTGCTGCTTTGTCACACAAATTTAATTTAATTTGGAAGCCTTATCATCACGGACTGGCTTCATGCACTACACTGCCATATGCTAAACTAACTAGCAGACACTGCGCAGAACATCAACGTCTTTCAAAATTCCACCTTCTGTTTGCTGATTGGCCCAGGCAAAATAAACTACAAGCAGACACTGCGCAGAAAATTGACGTTCTCTTCTCTGATTGGCACGGCTAAAAATTTGCCAGCGAAATCCATCTCAACGGGAGAAGTCCCAGACGGAGCAGTGAAGGGAAACTAGAATTGAGTGGAGCTGCGTAGGAAGGCAAGGGACAGGCTAGGACTATTCACCAAAAAATTTAGAAATAAAGTATATTTAAAGTCAAAAGCAACACAATGGGCCTAATGCAACAGCTATTCAGTTGCTTCAATATAGAACCATACATTGTCTAAAACTGTCATTCATTCATATAACTGTTTTCTTAAAGTAATGATTTATGCATTTGCCCATCATCATCTTGATCTGTTTTTTATTTATTTATTTATTTTTTTTTGCTAGAGTTGATCGTTTTAAGCATGACCTAAAGAGTAATACTTGAAACCTGACAGGATAAAAAAATACCTCTTTTGTAGATGTATTTTCAGCATTTATTTTATTTTGAATCAATCACCAGCAAAATGAGCTAAGGAAATCTAATTACCTAACGACGTCATAAAAATGTTTCTACAGTAGGTTATTACAGAAATTGTCAAATGCAGGTTTTATTTATTTATTTAAAACCACAAACCATTGAATACAGCTGACATTGAGTGTAGACTAAAGTTGCAATGCCTTAATTTCAGTATATTTATATAATACATTTTGCTAAATGAATAAAGTGATGTAGCAATGGTTTTAAGTGAATAAATCAAATTAATTTTATTCTACATTCTTTATCAATGAGAAAATCTTATCTGCTTATTATTTTTTACAACTAAATAGCTTTCCAGTTTGTTTAGACACTGCTGATCATTCTAAGAAATTTACAAAAGCAAGATGTAACAATGCTGTAAGTTGCTGTTGTTGCAAATTTATCAGATGATGGCATGAAATGTTTATATGCAAATGATCAGCTCATTGTTAGATCACAAATACTCACAGCCTTTGAGATTTTGCTGTTGCTGTTTTTTTTGTTAGTAGGAAACTATTCAACTCATAATGTCCACTTAAGATTTCAAAGTCCAGTTTTAGTGTGTCTAGTTAAAAATATAGAACCTGCCCCTAAGTCACAATCAATACCCTAAATTAAATATTAATCTTTAGCTTTTAATGACTAATTGTAAGAGAATGCAATGCGTAGGGATAGACACCAAAAAAACAACACAACACTCCTGTGTTTTTATTATTATTCGTTCTTGTTTGTGATGTCAGTCAACATAAAAATAGAAACCTGTCTGACTCTTTTTGAGAGTACTGACACAGTTGTTGATAATGATTCTTAGACCACTGTTGCACTGAGGAGAGAAATATTTATTTGACTACATTTATGCTTTGTCTATGAAAAATATGGTCTCTGCTTCCTAAAGTCACGATCCAATCCAAAGTTGCTCCCTTGGTGGCCTAAATAACTCCTACCATATTGGGCAGTGCCGACATGCATGTAATGAAATAAATCTTGAACATCGAAGCGATCTCTCACATTTACCCACAGCTGACAGTATCTTGTGAAAAAGTCATTGCCCTGCCCTTACTTTGTCACATCTGTCCATCCAGCAGTAAGACACCACAACTACAGCCAAGGAAAGCAAGAGCAAAGACACTGCACCCGTGTTTGCTGATAATATAGGCTATTTTGTGTGGATCTACTCTGAATGTCACATAACTATTTCTGTACCTCTCTTTTACTTTGAAGTAAGGAGCTGCAGAACTGTACCGATTGGTGTGGTAGTAGGAACCATTGTTGTAGATAACATTGTTCATGTTTAGAACATGTTCAGACATGACATAAAACTGACTGTACAGTTTTCTTTATGCATTTTGTGTGTTATTGTTTATGAGGGAATTGTTTTGTAAGAAAAAAAAATGGAAATAAATATATTGTTAAAATCAATATGTGATGCCTTGCAATAATTACTTATTGACTACTTATCTAATATTTGCAACCATTCACAGAAGGTAGTTAAAATGAGTCCGTAGCTTAAAAGGTTTTGAAAATGAATTAATGGAAATACTTATGGTAATCTTTTCAAACACCTTTCATTATAATACTAAGACACATTCCTTTCATTATAATACTAAGACACAAAGTTTGCTTAAAAAGTTAATAATCCATTGTTAAAATTGGACAATAAATTGACATTTTCCTCTTTGTGTCATACTATTAAACAGTTCAACGTAAAATGTTTTCTCTCCAGAGGTTTGAATTGCTCATTCCTAGAAATGACAACATGTCGCATTAGTAACACACAAACCCGAATGAACAATAATTAAAATAGTTTTTAATTTACAGTAGAACTGCTACTATAACATCAGCTCCTGACAGGTGAAGTAAACAAATTATCTTGGACCTTCTGGCATTTGTGGATGTTCCTCTGAGATCATTCACACTGCTGCAAAAAAAATCATAAACTTAAATTAAAATTAAACATATTTAGTTCATCATCGGTGCATGTTCCCATACAATGACAAGATGTGTGCTCTGCATTTGACCCATCACAGGTGGGACTCAGCCAAGTATAACAGTGGGCAGTTATTTGCGCACCCAGGAAGCAGTTAGGGATTAGGCGTCTTGCTCAAGGACACTACAACATGTGAACATGGCAAGGAACGTATGACTTTCTGGTCCTAAGTCAGCTGCCCTTACCACTGTCCCACAGCTGCCCCCCTCTGGTTTTGGGCAATCCACCAAAGAGTCCAGAAAGTTAACTCAACTTCCAAAACTATCAAACCACATTTTAACATAATTTTAACAACAACATTTAGAAACGCACGTTTCTAAAATGCTAAGTGAATCACTTGGAAGTCGGTGAGGGAAACATTCCTACACAACAGGTGGTTAATTTAAAATGTATGTACCTATTCTGCTGTTAAACTCCACAGTTTTGCCAACAAAACTGACAGAAAAAACAAAGGTTACAAATTTGAGTTCATCTGCACCTAATTAAATCCAAGCTCCTCTCGGACACCTTTCTGCAAAGTAAGTACTTCATTTTTAATTCCCAGGAAAATTACAAGTACACATATAAAACAAAACATTTTCTAACCCTAATTAAAACTCTTGAAATTACTCCTGACAAAACAGTCTTTGTCCAAACAATATGTGGTTTAACAGCCTCAAATACTGGATACCACCCAACCTCAGTCCAGTCTTTTTACAACCAGCTGTAATGAACTTGTGTCAAGACAAATAAGCAGAGTGAATATTTGGTTTTCTCCTCCTTGCTGAAAAATACATTTTTGGGTGCTGGTTCCAATGACTTTGCTCCTTCTAGTCTGCACACTCCCTGAGCTGAAACTTTTGACAGAACTATAAACTACAGATTTGTTTTACCTCAATGATAAAAAAATATTTGAACTGATTAAAAAATGAAGTTCGATACAAAGTAGTGAGCTATAGTTAGACTTGTTCACATTTTCTAAATACACCTAAAAGCCAGTAAATCACAATTTTTTTATTTGTATCTGTGTTTAACAACTCATTTGTAATTACAAGAATAATTACAAATGGTAAAGTATTTGTTCCATTCTTTTGCAAATGTTCATACAGCAAACAAACAAAAATCATAGTTCCCAAGTTTAAATGTTAATTAGCTAACAAAAAGACAGTGAATATTTCCTCTTCTAAAAGAATTACTTTATATGAGTGATAATGAAGGCAGCATGGCATGCACCTTTTGTGTCTTCCCACCTTTATGGCCACAGTGAGTCCATGAGGTTAACTCCACTTCTTAGAAGACAATGAAATCTATTGTCTTTCTGGGCTCAACACAATCCAACAATCTATGGCCATTACTGACAACACGCTCATACCAAAGGGGCAACATCAATACGCTCTCCATCAGTGTCAGAGTGACAGAAAAGGGTGAATGAGAACAAAAGACTTCCCAGAGCCAAACATCAGAGAGGAAAGAGAATTTGATCACACAAACAATTGCCATCTTGTTCACAGCGCCTCAATTTCCCACGACTCAGGGCAGAAAGAAAGGCACAATCTGTTATCAGCCAGACCACAGAATGATCAAGCCTCGCGGCATCATGTACATATCTGTAGCTAGAGCTATAAAATAAGTCAATTTGGTTAGGGTTAGGATTGGAGCTGGGGTGGAGGGGAAACTGGCATAGTGCTGGCCTYTGCCCTGTCTTCTTCCCCATTTTAATTGCATTGTAGAACATCACACATCAACAGTACATCTGAGGGTGGCGGTGTGTGTGTGTCGGGGTCTTTTTTTTACTCCCCCCGTTCCCCGTTGGCCGTCTGGGGATGGGGTCCTGGGGGGTGGGGGCTGACCGTCTGGTGGGGCCTGGGCTGCGGGCGGACATGGGGCTTGGAGGGGCTCTGGAGGCAGGGCTGGTGCTCTGGCTTCCCTGGGGCCGTTCGGGCTCCCGGAGTCTGGCTCCTGGTTGCTGTGGTTGGCCCGCTAGCTGGGGTGGCTGCCGGGGCCTGGGGATGGTCGGTTGGGGGTGGGCTCCTGGCCATTGGTAGGGTGTGAGTGTGGTCTGGGGCATGGCTTTGCTGGGGCGGGGGGCTGGTTGATTGGACTGGTGCGGCCCGAGCT
>NW_013952594.1:1081222-1081453 GCF_001266775.1 Austrofundulus limnaeus
GCGGCCCCTTCTTCGGGATCCTTTGAGGGCCCACTACTCCCCTGCTGTGCTGTCCTCTGGTGGGTTGTGCCTTGCCCGCCGGCATGCTGGTGGCTCTCGTTGTCCGGGGCTGGGTGTTTGGGTGTGTGCCGGCTGGGCCCGGTGGCTGCCCGGTGGGGCTGAGTTCCCCCTGGTATGTAAGTATGTATAAGTATGTATGTGTATGTATATGTATGTGTATGTGTATGTATA
>NW_013952595.1:0-4423 GCF_001266775.1 Austrofundulus limnaeus
GATTCTACATTAAATAAGTTCTGTAAACGTTTTTTAGCTGCTGGATGCAAATGCAGGTGAGTTGAAATACCATAACAGGTTGGAACGCCTGTCAACGCAGCACAGACTAGTCTCAGATCTCTGCTCCTCACTGGCTGTGACAAGTCTTAAATGACAAATGTGGGTCAGGGCCTGCTGTGTGGCTGGGATCCCAAGCACTGCTGGTGCTGGCTGATGTAACTTGGAGGGTGAATGAGCTCATGAAGCGAGCTCGGGGTCGAGTCAGTTTCAAAGCTGTGGATATTACTGGCAGAAACACGTACTGTGGCGTGTGCTGCTACTTGGTGTAGGAGCTTTTGGCAGTTTCCCAAACTGCTGTCAACAGAATCTGTGGAAATCCTATAAAAGTAATGCCCTGTATAATGGAAGATGCTGCTGATCTTGTAACGCTGCATAAAACAGTTTGCATTTTGGTTCAATGAAGAAGCTTTTTTGCAGAAAAATTCAAATTTTCCTTAGCAGGAATGCTAGTCAAAGCCATCAATAACAAGGTTCAGTGTCTTGTGGAAGAACCTGTATACATGGAAGGGCATTTGCTGACACGATTCTTTGAGCTCTTTGTGCCATAAAATGCTTTTCTGCTTGTTTCATGACTTCAAATAGCTTCAAAATTACTCCATTTAGTTAAGATGGAGATAATAGGAATATGGAAAGCCAAATAATCTATGAAAAGAAAACATTTGGGCATTTTTAATTTCAGTTTCTTTGTTGTTAATAGGTGAAAATTCAAATTTGTGTTTTTTATTTCCTTATAAAAGTATTTTAAATCACAATTGCATTGTGTAGCACAAATTTAATCAGTTTCAAGAACAAAAACAGAAGCATCAAGGCTTGAAATGGATTAAATGCTTACGACTTTGAAGAACGTAAAATCTGCCTTTTATCTATTCTATAATTACAGTTACTAAAGGTCGTCACGAATGTTTTACAAGTAGACAGCTTATGCTGAACTTGTGCGTAACTTCTTGGAGAATCAAGCAGCTGTCAAATGTGAATGTGTTGAAATGTTTTTGTTTGGACAAAATTTTTGGCTAACATCAGCGTATGATAACTTTTGCCATACCTGCATGCTGGCAACATATTCAACACAAGCACCTAACTAGTTTGACTCACACCAGCTTGTTGATCTGTGCTTGTAAATTATATTGCTCATCTGACTTTGGTCAAGTCATACCAAAACTTGTCATGATATGAAAAGGAGCCCCTGCCGTGGGGTTATTGCCTTTACAGACTGTAATTTAAATGATTCTGTATTATCATTTTACCATAATCAATTTTTTTTATTAAATAGGGTTTTGAAATTTCACAAAATGGTAATGTTAGGATATAAGCTGTTAATGCCTGTGCACAAGGTGGCCGTACAAAGTGTCAAACATACAAAGTGCAGTGGAGCCCAATCATTTCCTTAAGCAAAACTGTATTTCTGTCCAATGGTTCTGTAGAGAATATTGCAGTGAAGATATGTTGACATAAGCAATGAACTCATTGTCATGTAGAAACACAGGCCTTATCTAACTATTGATCTTTAAAGCTGCTTTGAACAAGACTTATAACACTGGTCTAAATGTTAAATTAACAGGATGTTTTTATACTCAGAGCGTTGTGAAAGATAGCACAAACTAGTAAACACAATAAAATCCCAATAAATGGGAGTCACATTCTGTGGTAAGAGTACAGGGCAAGACAAAACCATATTGATTCATTATTTGCTCCACAAATTAACAAATTATTTAGCCACACTTTATCTCCTTTTCCCACTGTCACTGTTCAGTCGTCACTGATGACATGACACTGACGCAACAAAAAGAAGACGGTTCATGCTGTGGCTGCTTGACTCATGGAGTCGAAGAAGCACCATTCAAAAGTTTTCTCACATTTTCTCATTCAGTTTTTTGTGTATGAACAGGTGTAACAAAAGCAAAACATGCCTACTTTGAAGTAGGAATGTAACTAGGATTTTCCTTAATTTTGGGAGATTAGAGATCGGGCGTTACTCTGATAAGATCGGTGGAAAAGATCAGCTTCTCATCTATCTCCACAAAGGTCTGACAATCAGCCACTCTTGTTTTTGCTCTGCTGTGAGCACTACCTAATGTCCAGTTAAAACAAGTTTGTATTGTTTCAAAGGTATTGTTCAATGTTTTCATACTGTGACCATACAACACCTGACAGTAGCCATCTTTCCATCAACATTTCTTATTCACATTTTGAAGTTTCACATTAGAAAAGGTGGATGGAAACAGCTAAATTTGCAAAAACCTCCTCAATTTTTCAAATAAGTTTTTTAAGCTCACTTGAGGTGGTGTTTGGATTTTCTGAAAAAGTTAATGTGCAAAAGGGGAGATGGAAACACATTTGCTGAATAAGCTCTGATGTAGTGAACATTTAACTCAATCAGCTGTTCCTAGTTGATATGACAGACATTCTTGATAACTTCTCTCCGTTGTTCCGAGATGTGTCCCTGCCCAGGGTATCCGCGGGTCCTTAAAAAGTCTTAAATTTACATATCTAAAATCAAGGCCTTACAATGTCTTAATTTTGTTAAAAAGTGTGCAAGTTGGTCTTAAATTTGTTACTCAAAGGTCTTGAATTTTGTTGGGCAGAAGCGATTAAAGTTCTCCGTCTCCCCCAGCCGACTCTGCAGCGCATTTCCTGTTGAGAAAAGAAAAACAACAAAAACACAAACTTGTGTTGTGATGGATTAACTGACCCTGCTTTCAACCAATAAAAAGAACCAGAGTCAAAGTTTTAGCCAATCAGAGCAGAGCAGGGCGGGTCCTGCCGTCTGAGCGGATACTGCAGGTGAGGTAAACAGAGTTAGGTCATATTCAGACCTGACAATTTGTGCCACTTTAAACGAACCAGAGTTTGTTTCCAGCATTGGTCCGGACCTTTTGTGCAGGTGTGAATACACCCATGCGAACTCTGGTGCGGATCAAACAAACGGACCAAGACCTGCTTTTTGAGGTGGTCTCGGTTCACTTCCAAACGAACTCTGGTGCGGTTCACTTCAGTTCGCTTTTGGTGTGAATACAGACCAGACTCTAACCGAACTAACGGCATTAAACATGCACCTTTTTGGACTTCACAGGCCACTGTTGCTGAGCTAAATAAACTGAAATCATACCTGTTTCGTCGTCTCCTGTTAGCAGCTCTGCTGGCAGCATGTTGTGGGTCAGAACACGCAGAGCACCTCGTCTCCTTTGGGTCGTGGGACACATTTACGTCACGTCGCTCCAAAATTAGAATATCATCATGGAACCACCATTAAATTAGCTGCTTTTGACATTTTAAATGCTATTGCAGTTGTGCTATCAGCAAAAATGTGCGCATCAGAAGCATCATCAGCATGCAGGACTTCCTTGTTTTCTTCTGGGTCTGTGGCTCAGTCCCGCCCCCATCCTTTTTTGTCCAATGGGAGCAATGATCGTCAGCCTCATGGCTTTGTTTACAAGTTATAGTTCATTTGCAAAAAAGCACAATGTGAATGCAAACCGCACCAAACAAAAAAATAAAGTCCACTTTTGGTCCGGACCAAACGTGGACCAAAAGACTTTCCTGATCTGAATACACCCTTAGTTGCTCGGCCTCTGACTTTTCCAATGAATTTTTTTCTTTTTTCGACCCGCTACCAGAACCACCCGCCCTGCATGAAGGTAAAGTTATGCAATAAATTATTAAATGCCTGAGCACTAAATGTGTATGTTCGCGTGTGACCAGTTTACTGCAGCCGAGGAGATGCTGAGCTGTTACACCGTTACTTCAGCCCATCTTCCAGAACCGAGCCCCGACCTGCCTGGGTGTTTTTTATCTAAAGTCTAACTTTGTGTTAAACGCCGGGTTAAATGTTGTTGTGTTCAGAGTGTCGTAGTTATTTTAAAGATGTTCAACTTGCACGCGCTGAGGAGCTACCTGAGTACTTCTACCCATCCAGAACTGAGCCCCGACCTTTTGTATTTAAAGTCCAATTGTGTTAAACGTTTAGGTGTTTGGAGTGTTGTCGAAATTTTACTATAGAAAGCGCACCGGGCCAAATACATGTGAACATTTTACATTACTTTGACACGTAAACATGTGCAACTTGACCAAACTCCGAGAGTTGAGAGTGCACATCACAGCGGGAGCGTGCTCATCCTGTGTGTCTCATGGTGAGAGAGAAGTTGTAGCTGCTGCATTAGTTATTAAACATTTATTAATGCTAAAATATGAATATTTGTAGACTCCAGATCACAGCAAAGACGTTTGCCTAAGTTTAAATAAAATTTTCTGTCAAACTTGTGAAGAACAAGTTAATTCTACAAAATGTTTTAATAATAATGAGATGTTTTGTAAATTTGGATGTGTTAAACTTTTATTATCTTTAGAACTATACTACTAACTGAAC
>NW_013952595.1:4597-13376 GCF_001266775.1 Austrofundulus limnaeus
TGAATGAAATGTTGATTTTAGGGGAGAAATCTGTGAAACTCAAAAAATAAACAAATTAATAAAAAAATTTAAAAGAAATTCCTGGTAATATATTCTTTATAAAGGAACTTTATGTGCTATAATTTTTAAAATTTATCAGAGTATCTCAATTCAAAACACTGATATTACATAAAAATGAACTACAGAAAGTTGTTAAAACCTCTCTTCCTTCAGACATTTGTTTGGATAGTGATGCTGCAGGTTAAAGTGCATGTTTATTGACAGCTGGCTGGATGACTTCTGTTTGTATAAAGGCAAAACTGGAGGTTAAAACACAAGTTTCATGCCATGAATGTATTTAGTAGATGCATTTTATGTTGATTGTTTCCAACTAAATAACTGCACTTGTAAAATACAGCTAATTTAACCAGAGAGCACTGAATATCTTTATATTCAATGCTTTTTACTGAGTGACACACGTGTTGGTTGTAATTCAGTAGAATCCCAGAACCATTGCTTATATTTTCGGTCTTAAATTTCATTCAAGGTGATAAAAAGGTCTTTAAAAGTCTTAAATTTGACTTGCTAAAACCTGCAGATACACTGCCTGCCAGTTTGCGATCTATAATTCCTGTTTACTACAGCCGTGGGTAACGTCAACATCTGACGTAATTACACTTTGTGTAGCCTGGTTGATTCGCTCCAAGCCAGTTGATTGAAACACGTCTGATGCGCATCTCCTTTTTTGACATTTTAAAAGTTTGCTCAAAATTGGATGGAAATATGACTAGTGTCAGTTATTTAAAAAAATCTGTATCAACCAAAATCGGAATCGGCAGGTCAGACTTTTTAATTAATCGGTGATCAGCCAAAAAACGGCAATCAGTGCATCCCTATTCAAGTTGGAATGTTGATTTAAATGATTGACTCAGCTACATCGAGGCAAAAAACATCACATGCTAATCTAGCACAATCATTTCCTAAATCACTGGTATACAGGCCCTTCTGAAAAGGTTAGCATTGTGATAAAGTTCATTATTTTCTGTAATGTACTGATAAACATTAAACTTTCATATATTTTAGATTCATTGCACACCAACTTTAGTACAAGCCTTTTATTGTTTTAATATTGATGAATTTGGCAAAAAAAAGTAAAGAAAAATCAAAAATCCCTATCTCAAAAAATTAGCATGTTTCATCCGACCAATAAAAGAAAAGTGTTTTTAATACAAAAAAAGTCAACCTTCAAATAATTATGTTCAGTTATGCACTCAATACTTGGTCGGGAATCCTTTTGCAGAAATGACTGCTTCAATGCAGCGTGGCATGGAGGCAATCAGCCTGTGGCACTGCCGAGGTGTTATGGAGGCCCAGGATACTTGGCCTTAAGCTCATCCAGAGTGTTGGGTCTTGCGTCTCTCAACTTTCTCTTCACAATATCCCACAGATTCTCTATGGGGTTCAGGTCAGGAGAGTTGACAGGCCAATTGAGCACAGTGATACCATGGTCAGTAAACCATTTACCAGTGGTTYTGGCACTGTGAGCAGGTGCCAGATCGTGCTGAAAAATGAACTCTTCATCTCCATAAAGCTTTTCAGCAGATGGAAGCCTGAAGTGCTCCAAAATATGATAAGCTAGCTGCATTGACCCTGGCCTTGACAAAACACAGTGGACCAACACCAGTAGCTGACATGGCACCCCAGATCATCACTGACTGACAACTCTTCTGGTTGTGCAGCATTTTCTGCCACGCGTTTTACTTCCCACTGAGGTGCCTTGATACAGCACTCTGTGGGAAGGAAAACGTTTGGCACAAAACGCTGCACAACGAGAAGAGTTGTCAGTCAGTGATGATCTGGGGTGCCATGTCAGCTACTGGTGTTGGTCCACTGTGTTTTGTCAAGGCCAGGCTCAATGCAGCTAGCTATCAGGAGATTTTGGAGCACTTCAGGCTTCCATCTGCTGAAAAGCTTTATGGAGATGAAGAGTTCATTTTTCAGCACGATCTGGCACCTGCTCACAGTGCCAGAACCACTGGTAAATGGTTTACTGACCTGACCTGAACCCCATAGAGAATCTGTGGGATATTGTGAAGAGAAAGTTGAAAGATGCAAGATCCAACACTCTGGATGAGCTTAAGGCCGCTATCCAAGTATCCTGGGCCTCCATAACACCTCGACAGTGCCACATGCTGATTGCCTCCATGCCACGCCGCATTGAAGCACTCATTTCTGCAAAAGGATTCCCGACCAAGTATTGAGTGCATAACTGAACATAATTATTTGAAGGTTGACTTTTTTATATTAAAAACTCTTTTCTTTTAATTGGTCGGATGAAATATGCTAATTTTTTGAGATAGGGATCTTTGDTTTTTCTTTACTTTTTTGCCAAATTCATCAATATTAAAACAACAAAAGGCTTGAACTACTTCAGTTGGTGTGCAATGAATTTAAAATATATGAAAGTTTAATGTTTATCAGTACATTACAGAAAATAATGAACTTTATCACAATATGCTAATTCTTTTTCGAAAGACCTGTATGATATTGAATAATATCAATTGCAGACTTGTGAATTGAGCTTATATTCACAGTTGTTTCATGACAGACTTTCGAGAAACATTGTATCGTCATCCAGACAAATTGATAAACTATCGTATCATGATAAATCTGGTGACTTACACCCCTACTTTGAAGAATTTCAAACTTATTTCCATTTATTTAAGTAGGGGTGTCCCGATACCAGTTTTTTCAAGACTGAGTACAAGTACGAGTACTTCAGTTTAGGTACTCACCGATACCGATACCAAGTAGCGGGGTTAGGGTGGATTATCTGTTCAACTTGTTGAATATTAAACAGAATGAAAATGAAACGCAATTATCATGCAAAAATTGATGGGTAAATATGTTTGACAATAAAAAGGTAGTGCAAACTCTGACAAGTAGATAAGTTGGTATTTATATCACACCATAACTTTTGAAACCATTTATTTTATTTCAAACAGGGCTCTTTTTTATAAGGCCACACTCCCTCTGAATGTATTAACAAAACAAATACTGCAAAACAAATGCTGTTGCATACATTAAAAAACAAGGTATTTTTATACATTTTCCTCAACATGCAACTACCAAATTTAAATTAAAATGTAAACTATAACGTAAATTTTAGCAGCACATCTATAGAAGTTTACTCTGCTTCAGTCTTATACTGTTAAAAAATGACTAATAGTAATAAAGTGCAGTAAATTTCAGTTCAAACTTAAATGGAACAACTAAAACAAAATCTCAGAAGAACCACAGTGAAAAATAAAATGCTTTTACAACAAACTTCCTTCCATATTCTGCTTATGTCTTAGTTTGTTCTACATGAAAGAAAAAACAGCATTGAAGTTACTGCAACAACAGTGCTGTTTAGGAAGGCTACTGCTAGCAGCAACAAACTCTTTGAATTCTTTGTCATGTCTTGTCCTCAAATGTTGAATCAAATTGCTGCTGTTAAAACATCCAACTTTCGCTCCTCCCCCTGACAGTGTAGCAGAGCACAGCAGACAGTCTGCTTGTTTGGTGTCCTCGTTTGGTGGCCGATCTTAAAATATCTCCAAACTGCAGACGTTWCTTCTTCTTCTTCTCATCGTTCTTCTTCTGTTATTCGGGGGTGCGGTCGGAAATAACTTGTCAGTGCATTAGCGCCCCCGCCTGGTATGGATTGTTGTTTACCCTTTGTGCTGCAGCGCAGCACAGGAGGAACAAAAAAGGGGACAAAAGCGGTATCGGTTAAGAGTATCGGCCGGCTTTTACGAGTACGAGTACTTGATGCTGGTATCGGTATCGGGACACCTCTACTATTAAGTTTACTACATGGTTCCTTATGTGTTTCTTCATAGTCTGGGTGATTCCAGTATTTAATTTACAATGTAATAAAATAAAACATAAAAACACTGAATGAAAAGGTGCGTTCAAACTTTTGACTGATTGTGTAACGAAAACATTGAGATGGATATGTAACCTGTTGCTGTTTGTAGTCCTTATACTAGTCTTTAACATTTTTCGGTCTGAGACCCCCTAACTGATAGACGGAGCAAAAACCCTGTATAAATAAATAGTGTAAAAGCCACTTCACTGTCTGCGCTGATGTCCTCTTCTTTGAACATGTGCGGCTCAATGCCAGCTGATTGTTCTCTGCCATGGCTCCTAACTCTTGAATGTTTGTAGCACTCTTTTAAACTCCAGTCTAATTTTTAAAACAGACCAACAGCACACATCTCCATTTAAAGAGGCATCTACTGTCGCATGGCTGAGCCGACCACTGGTCCAAAAACCCCTCTAATGATATGGTTTAATCAGTAAAAATCTTCATGCCTGATAATTGCTGAGTATCCATAAAGCACAAGTTAGTTTTTCATTTATTGCTATTTTCTTCCATGCATTCTGTTCTTTAAATTAACAATTAATCTTTTTAATAAATGCTAGGAAACAAGTAGGTCTAACTTTATGGAGACAAATGTGTTTTGCGTGTTTGCAAAAATTGTGCAGGCCTAGTACAGATAAAATTGTTAAACTGAAAATAAAAATAATCTAGAACCTAAAAGTGAATGACTTTATTAGGCTGCTCTTGACTGAACCGGTTCAGTTTCTTGCTAGACTGCAACAACAATTACATATTGTTACAAAAGCTGATGCTGGCGTCATCAGTAGAACACGCGAGCAGGCCGATCAATACTGAGTGATAAGATGAACTCAGCAGTCTGTAAGCTCACAGCAGGTTACAACACATTGGAGTCATGTACAAAAGGCCAATATGGTGTTTACTTTAGTCCATCGAGCCTTTAATGTTACATGAGACTGAAGTTTCTTATGTCTACAATCACTGAAGATCTCCTGTTTGTCAAAAAGCTTTAATACAGTATATAAAGTCTATTAGCTACAAGTTTCAATAAGAAACAGCTATTTTATTTTATTTTATTTTATTTTATTCATTGTGTTCTTTGCTGCGTCTAAATGTGTCAGTTGTAAATACTGAACATTGTTTTTAAAAGTCTTGCCTGTAGATGTGCTAACTCTGCTAGCCAAAATAGACATATCATGCTTTTAAACCTTTATTTTTCATATTTAATTCAGTTAGTTGGGGTCTAACATTAATTCATTTTCGGGATGTTTCTTTTTAAAAAAATTTTTTTTTTTTTTTGACACACCTTCCATGTCCCTTCCATCTTCTAAACTGGTCCATTCCAGTTTCATAGAGGAGTTTATGACTATATAGCAGCGAAGAAATTTTTATTTATAAATTAATTGAAAGATGTCACAACAGAAGACTTGACCATCCAGCTTTACATGCTGGAGCCAGAGTCTGACCCAGAGCCAGAGGAGAGTGAAAACAATACTGTGACATTATAGTTCCGAAAACATAAAAATTGAATGGGTTGACAAATATGACCCAAACAGAATAAAGATTTCTACACGACACCAGGTGAGACTAAATTACAGTACACAACATTTAAAGTACACAGCAAAATGCATTTGACAGCTAAGGTGTAATTTGCATATGTCCCCTTTAATTTGTTTCTTTATGTCACCACACATTTGGGTAGGAAAGGTGTAGCTCACCTGCAGCTGCAGTTTCAACTTTCTGATCCTTTTCCAAATTAAACTACTGTGGCAGAATATGGCATGTCAACACTGCCTGGGAAAAGCACTGTAATGTTTGGCCAACAACATGGACCATAACTGGTGAAAAACGACCCAGCTACAAAGCAGCGCGACGGCTCAGTGGTTAGCAGCGACGCCCCACAGCAAGAAGGTCCTGTGTTAGATCCCCGGCTCCGACCTGGCCATGGGGTCTTTCTGTGTGGAGTTTGCATGTTCTCCTCATGCTTGCGTGGGTTTTCTCCGGGTACTCCGGTTTCCCCCACCCCCCAAAACGTACATTAGGTTGCCTTCAGGCCCAGGCCTCCCTTGAAAAAGAGATCTGAGATCTCAATGGGACTTGCCTGGTAAAATAACGGTAAATAAATAAAAATAAATAAATATAAAACTACTATTTGACTCAGTAATTTTTAAACAACAACCAAAGTACTCACAAATCATAAATCAATGTTTGTTGATAGTAAAAGGGTGGTAATTTTTGATTTAGACCAAATATTTATTTGGCTCTGAAAGACAAAAACACCTTTTTGTTTTGTGCTGCGTCAGAGGTATTACCCTTTAACTTTATTCCAGATAGTTTGTATTTCACTGTCACACATCTGAACTTGTTTGAACATTGTCAAAAGACTGCTGGATTCCTTTCAACCATTAAACCAGTCAGAAGAAAGGATACACCTACCTTCTGTGTTTAAACTATGCCATGTATTTAATACATTCACTTTTCTTTTAAGTGAAAGCAAAACTGGATTCATTTCACTGGTAATGACATTAAAGCATTAATAACCCCAACAAAGAGAATGGAAATATGGCTTTTGTTTGTGGTGCAAGTTTTGTGAGAAATTGGATGGCTTTTTTTTTATTTTTTTGCCCCTTTTTTTGTTGACTAAAACAGGTAAACGTGTTCAATCAGTTTCTACATTGAACACATGTCATGTTTGTTACGTCATATCAGATTGACTAAACATATGTTTGTTAGGTCATATAGTGGTGTCCTACGTGCCAACAAATACATTACTCTGGATCTGTGAAGCTTCATATTAAAGAATTCATTAGATGATATATACCAGTTGAGAAAACATGCTTTTGTCATTATGCATGATGTGACCTTCATAGAATTTGTCTTTGTTTTGTATTTGCCAACATGCTTGATGTCATCTCGGCCAATCATTTACAAGCAGATTGTTTTTGACTCCGGGTCACATGGATTTTGGGGGTGTAGGCTTAATTTAGAGGCCCTCAGATTTCACCTCTTATCAACAAACACTCAGATCAATCAGACAGCTTAGGTTCATCCAGACTCTTTTGAGATAGTTTGGTGAAGAATGGAGGTTATTAACCCTTCATCTCTGACAGGAACCTACCTCACTTGGATTCTTGTTTACAGGCTGATGTCACAACACTTGTGGTGGTCTCTCGATTTTACAAAACAACCAAATAATCTCTGCTACATCAGAGATTTTATTTTATTTTCTTTGGATAGGTGCATTTTTTCCAATTTCTGGAAGCAGTAGTTTGTCAAACAATCCGCCTACACTAAAATATGGTAAAATATTAATATTTCAAGATTTAATAGTTCTTTAGGCTTTTGGAGCATTCATTAGGAAAACCGTATGAGATTGATTAACCAACTGACAGATTTTAATCAGTCAATATTTGTCACTTTTAAAAATCAAGAATTGGCCATGTCTTGACATTAATAACCAATTACGAAGTAGGAAAGAAAATCTGTTGCAAGAGCTGCTGCAACCACTTCACTGCAACCCACAATTTAGTCTGACAAGTAAACAAGATTGCTCTTCTATTTGTTATTTAGAAGTACTTCTAAGGGCTGTAAAATATATATGTATTTATATTAAACAGTTATATCTTGTTAAATGAAAATAAAATATTGACCAAAAAGTTATGACGTGTGTTACTGAACATCAGCTGCCCTGACTTCTAAAAATTGGCATCTGTCACAGAAATACTCACATCGGTAATGTCTGAGTAAGATTACAAAGTTTCAACGAAGTACAGCAAAATAATTGTTTTCATCCAAAGAGCTGTGGATATGAAGCAGACGGGTCAATGGGTCCCCCTAAACCCAGCCAGTCGAGGCAGATGTCCACCTGTCTTGAGCCTGGTTCTGGTTCTGCTGGAGGTTTCTTCCTGTTAAAAGGGAGTTTTTCCTCTCCACTGTCACCAATGTGCTGCTCAGGATGGGAGACTGTGCTGAAGCGATTCAACACACACTTTAGATTTATTGTTTTTTGTGTATAGTGCCCTGAGACAACAGTTGTTGTGATTTGGTGCTATATAAATAAACTGAGTAGAATTGAATTGGAAAGTTTGAGAAAAATGTGTTGGAAGAAGTACACCGTGTTCTGGACAGACCAGTACAATATGTTCTAGTCCAGTCTGTGCTTTAGTATATTATTAATTTCACAAATATGCCTTACATTAGCAAGGTTTATTTGTCTGGGGTTAAATTATCCACCAAAACACAAACTTGATTTGAATTTTGTTCTATACTGAGGATGTTGGGTTTCAGGTTCACACTGCCTTTTTTTAATTCTAAAAGTACTTTTGTTGTTAATACACTCAGAAAAGAGGAAAATGGCGGGGGGGGGGGTAACAAACTGTGGATGCGCTCAGTGCTACATAAAAACTTAGGTCACGGCAGAAGTCGCACTGTATTTTCAGGAGGAAGATCTGGTGTTTGTGTTGTTAGCCAATGAGACACAGTTATTACCTCCGCCAAGGGAGGCGGTAATGTTTTCGGTCGCGTATGTCTGTCTGTCTGTGGACAAAATTACTCAAAAACTTATGGACGGATTTTCATGAAATTTTCACCACAAGTGGGAATTGGCCAAAGGAACATACCATTAAATTTTGGTGATGATCGGGATTATGATCCGGATCCAGGATCAACCAATCAGCTTCAAGGAAGCTGACTGTAGACTTCCAATCACATCGGATCATTCGAAGATGGGTCAACCCCCTGACTGTAGATATCCAATGGGATTGCCTGAACCCATGTAGAAGACCAATCACAAAGGCGCATGGAAACAAGCCTTCAGACCGAATTGTTTTTAAATCGAAAAACTTACTGTTTGAAGTTACTTTAATGTAACAACAGATCATTTTCATAATACTATTAATATTTATAATATTAATA
>NW_013952595.1:13386-15941 GCF_001266775.1 Austrofundulus limnaeus
CGCCACCCCCCATTCAGGTCTGTTATCCAATAGATAATGCTAAGGTTTTCTTAAACAATTCTGTTTATTCTTTTTTTATGGCTAAATGTTTTCTTTTTTCTGATGCTGTCCACTCCTTCTGTTTTACATTTTAGGAGTTTTTCCCCCCACCTGTATCGGAAAGGGAAAGGTAAGCTAGCAAATTCACCACCCCCCGTTCAAGTCTGTTATCCAATAGATGACGCTAAGGTTTTCTTAAACGATTATGTTTATTCTGGTTTTTTTATGGCTAAATATTTTCTTTTTTCTGATGCTGTTCCACTCCTTCTGTTGCACGTAATTTATTACATGTTTAGTCATTGTAAAGCACTTGTACACAAACACACATGACTAAAAATGTAATAAATCACACACAAAACAAACACACACACTCACACAAAAACATACGCCCTTGGCGGGGGTTTGCGCTCTCCGAGTGCTTCTAGTTTGAATATCTGTCATGAAGAAACCACCGCTGTTACTGGCAGACAGTGTGAGAATGTGTCCCTACGCTGTCCGGAGGCAGAACACTCCCTCCAGCCTCCACAATGATGGAAAAATAGTCCTCCCCCTGAGGTTGGGCAAAGCTGCATTGTGTGCCAGTAATCATCGAAAAACTGTCCGCAATTAATATTTGCCACTAATGCTAACCCTGTGAACCTGTTTAATCACCTGAAACACTGACTTTGAGTGAGTTCTGACCAATCACACAACACTTGGTGCACAGCCCTGTGGAAAAAAATAAGTTCTGCCAGGAGGTGTTGTGAGAACAAAATAACGCTGTTTTTGTCATAGAACCATGCCTGACAGAACAAAGTTCTGATGTGGAATAAATCCAGTTGAAACACTGTGTGAACAATTATGTAACTTTTAGACTAATTTATTCAGACATTCTCTCCTGGGTTATAGTTTCTTTTAATCATAACACTTTAGCACAAATGCAAGACCTTAATTGGGATTATTTTGTCACACTTTGAAGTTTATTTTTGCAAACAAATTAAAAGCTCCTGACAAGTACACAGATGTTTGTCATTAAAAAAACAGTAGGACTCCTATTAGATAATTTTATGTACATATTAAAAATTACAAAGATAAAAGCTAGTCTTTACTTGTCTGGAAGTTTTTTTTACTCATGTTTCACGATAATAAATCAATATTCTGGCATTCTATGCCAGTATGGAGATTGTGGTATTAGTATTCTACAGTGAATTTCAGTGAACTGAATGAAAAAAAAAACAATCTTTGTTGTTGCTTATAAAGTATATTAAACACGGTCCTTAATTGGTCCTGCTATGCTATACAGCAGTGGTTCCCAAAGCTAAGGTTTGGACCCCTTTTGTGGCTTTCCAGACATGAATTTGTTGCAAATAAATTGTTATTGGAACATTTTCACCACAATTATTGCAAAACAAATACAGTAAAATAAATTAAGAAACGCAGTATCCTAGTTATTAAGTTCGCTTATTACCATGCCCATGTTTAAGAGTTATTATCAAAGTTTGCTCACAAGTGTCTGCCTCTGTTATATTGTGGACCAGAAGCTAAAAAGTAAAAAAAAAAAAAAAAAAAAAACTAATCCACTGTGTATAATGCCCAACCCTCCAAGCTAAACTAAGTTAAGCTAAGCTAGTTCCTTTGATGTGATTATAGCGCCACAGAAAGCTTTTAGTCATGACAGATGTGTGCTTATTTGACAGAACTGTTTACAGTTTACAAAGTGCAACACAGGTTGTGTAACATGCATAACATTTTGTAAATTTAGCATATATGTGTGTTAGTTGTGACAGTTTAACAGTTCTGTTATAAATCTTAAAATGTTGTTCGTGATCACACAATAAAAACTATAGCATCAGATCTGTAAAGGGTGATGATATTGTTTACCTACAGCTACGTATTGGTACACCATAATGATGCATAAGACCAGGCTAATTTATCATCCAACTGAGCCCATCTTAAGATGAGGAAAGTTTTTAACATTTTCTATTAACAACAAAACGCTGTGACACTTTGCCCCCTCATGCTTTCTGTTCTTGGTGTAGCAATTGAACAGCATCACAAAGTTAACAGAGATAAAACCTCTTATTGACGGGAACATAACCTTGGGCACAGTGACATCCCACCAGCTCTGCCTTCTGATTGGTCAGCTGGTGGCACAGCCTACGTCCCCACTGACAGTCATTTTGGCATCTCAGAATTGCGTAGATGCGCGCGCGTGTGTGTGTGTGTGCAATCATTGCTTGTCTTAACTTTACCCCCATCAGTCCAGATGCGTTTGGCTCAATTAGCCCCTAAATAAGACTGATAATGCTGGTCATGTGGCAGGTCATGTGAGCTTGTCTTGAGGGGACTGTGGGTATTTAACACTGGCACACACCAGTTAATTCAGTCTGATGGCATCAAATCTGTTCTAATAAATTTATAATTGGGGTTAAATCTTCAATTTTATTTGACATTTTTGTTAATTTTTCTCTTAATGTTTTTGAATTAAACGTGTGTGTGTGTGTGTGTGTGTGTGTGTGTGTGTGTGTGTGTGTGTG
>NW_013952595.1:15956-20214 GCF_001266775.1 Austrofundulus limnaeus
GTGTGTGTGTGTGTGTGTGTGTGTGTGTGTGTGTGTTTTGGGGGATAGAGAGGTTATGTCCATTTTTGTTTCTGCTCAGAAGGGGAGGAACCTGAGATAATTGGGTTTTCCTCATAGGCCGACAGAGGAACTCCCTCCGCCCTTTTAAAACCCTGACGTTTTCTTCTACCTTTAGTTATAAAAGCACACCAGTTGCTGCTCACTCACTAACTTCTGTGACCTCTTAAAATATATTTGATCGAAACAAAACGACAATTTAAGAAAAAAGGGGATCTTCCTGGAACCATTTTGAAGGACCTTTTCTGTAAGTGAACATGCTTATGAGATGCTTATTGACTCATATTGAATGATCGAATGATACTTTATTGATTACATGAAGGGAAATTACAGAATATTGTACAAAAAGTGAGTTTTAAAATGGTTTTAAGTAAGTTTCTTCTGCAAATTGAAGCTTTCAAATATACTGAACGCCTGGTTTTTGTGCAGGGTGTGTTTGTCATGTTCAGTTTTCGCACTGCGCTCGGAGGAATTTTACAGATGGCTGATGCAAGAGTTTGTTTTGGGTGGAGAATGGACGAAGGGATTAAAGTGAACTTTGAACGACTTTTTTATGTGTTTTTTTTTCTTCTAACARGGCATAATGGTTGTAGAATTTATAACAGTTTAAATTTTTGGGGAGATTAAATGTTCGAAAACTCAATTTTAAATTAACTTTTAAGTTTGTGCTTTTGAATTGTGCAGGAAGTAATTACTGACAGGTTTATTTGATGAGTCATGTTGATTCAAGTGGCAGGCCTCTTTAAAGGTTCTCCAGGAACTTCTAGTTACTGGCACACTGGAAATAAATCAGGTTAAAAAAAGGAGAAGAATGAAGTTGTTGCAGAAAGTTTAGCTACTTAGCATTTTAGCTAAAACACTTAAGCATGCAGCTGACTTAAGCCACTTTTACAAATGATTTGCAGATTTTTTTACATGCAGTTACATTGCATCTATTAGTTACTGTTTTATTAACTATTTTTTAGCCTTTTTTTCATCTTGTACAGCTACAGCCCCAAGCAAATGTGTTTGTGCATTAAAGGGATAGTTTTAACTTTAATAGTATGTTCTATGTAATAGTTATCAGCTATAGAGCATAAAGTGTGGAGAAAGAGGCAAAGTCTTCAACCTAGCTAGGCTAATGGCTAGTAGGGCTGCATAATAGTAGACAAAACAGACAATGCATTTTAAAAAAAGTAGTTGTTTTCTAACCCTGCAATATATACATTGCAAAATTAAAATAAACAGGAATTTTCAACAGATGACTTGAATAACACTTGAAGTTCTGCTGCCTTATTGTTGATGTTGAAACTGCACCGATCTGACCTCATTTTTTGTATTTAATATTAGCATTCATGCGAACCATATTTTACCTCTTTTCCTCCAATTCTCTATAAATTTATTCATTTACCTCATTTTCGTTAAGATCCTCGTTGTCTTCTTCCGCAGCTCTAGAATTCACTGACACCTCTCATAAAACACTGACATTGACATAAGTTTTAGCTGTTTTGATGGAAAGCTGCCCACTTCTGCTGACGGAGGCAAAATAAAAGCCGCAAAATGCAACAGTTTAGTGTGATGGCTGCAACCCGCTCCCGGATAAGTGGAAGAAAATGGATGGATGAATGGATGGATGGTCCCAAGATAACAAGCTGATTTAATTTGCCTCCTACATCACAGGACATGCAATGTGACTATTGTGCACATGTACATTGTGATGACGATGCTCAAACAACAAATAGTGCAGCTCTAAATGCTAGCTAAACTTTTTCAGGTTTATAATATAACTTTCTCAAATGAATATACCAATGTGAAAGAACAACAACACATTGGCTAATATTAAACTGCTGTTTGACACTTTTTGGTTTGTTGATGTTTTTGAAACTGACTTGTATTTAGCATACTGAATGTATGCTAAATAGAGCATAGATGGTGCTGAGGCTGCTGCAGCTATCAGTCTGCCAGGAGTTGAGTCAACTTTTGACTGATCAGATGTGCTGATCGAGCAGACTTACACAGTCATCATCCTCCATGGTTGATAAGGTACTAAATATTGAAAACTTTTAAACAGAACATCTCTTCAGAGTTGACTGGACCTTTGAGATAAATACACATCTGCATGTTTTTACTAGGCTGAAAATGTCCGATTCTTGTCATGTTAACAACAGACATACAAACATCCTGTTGACTGTACACACTGATTCACATTGTGATGCAAATTCTTTATTGCTCAGCCACTTCCCTTTTCAAACTCCAACCATTTCTGGTGTTTATCCTGCTGAGGGCTTTTGTCGTGGAAAATTACCAGTGTTTGTATTTACTTTGAGCATATCTGCAGTGTGCAGCATTACACGTGTTAGATTGTTGACTTTTCAACTTATTTTTAGATTTGAGCTTTTTTTTGTTGTTGTTGTTTTCCAGAAAAATTTACAGATTTATTAGTTTTAGTGTAAACAAACTGTCCAGCTCTGTCGTAATCCTGATGTATCTCACTGATAAATGCTCAGAGATTAGCTCCAGTTTTCTAACCAGACATTAAATCCTGCTCAGTTTTGTTTCTATAGTACAATTATCAGCAAAAATAGAATTTTATACAGGTTTGTAAGAAACATTTACCAATTAAAACAAAACTAATTCATAGTAGTTTTTATAATGATTTAGTAGTTTTTAAATAGTTTTTGGAAGTTGGAATGTCAGAGTTTAAATTGTTCAAATGGGCAGCCCTGTGTTGTAGCGGTTAGCACCGTTGCCTCAAAGAAAGAAGGTTGCAGGTTCATTCTCTGGTCTTTCTGTGTGGAGGTAGTATGCTCTCTGTGTGCATGTGGGTTTTCTCCAGGTACTCTCTGGTTTCCTCTGAGACCAAAAACATCTTGGGTTCATTAATAAAACTAAACCGTCACTATGGTTATATTTAACCATACTGATTTATATGATAAATGTAATTTTAAAAAGAAAAATAGTCATAAATGATTAAATGATGATAATATAATCCATTTGAATGAAATAAGCATTTTAGAGGAGAAATCAGTCTGTTAAAACAAAATAATAAAAATAAATTATTTGATACTGAGCAAAGGACTTCCTGTGCTGATTTGTAAAATGTTTAACTTCTCAGTTGAAAATTAGAGAATCTTTGTAAAACCTCACCTTTTAGAATGCCATCAGTACTGAGAATCTAAATGTTGCAGATTAAACTCTTTTTACAACTTCCAAGCTTCAATAAAGAACACTACACTATGTACTTTTACCAAGTATTCAGTATACTTCACTTTACATGAAAAACTTTGACCTCCTATGTGTAAGAGTGTAAGAAAATATATATACACTAAAATATTTTGCTATTTCATTTAGGGATGCACCGATATGAAAATTTCAGCTGATATCGATATCCGATATAATTATTGCTGTTTTGGCCAATAACCGATATTTATAGATATTGCAAAAACACAAAAATTATATTATACATATACCCACAAACACACTTGGGTCAGTTTCTTTGCTGTAAATAAACAACCAGACCTCTGACATGGCTCCCTACTTCAGTTATTCCTGGCTGTGCAGCGTTAATTTCACTATCATGGTCGAATAGATGCCGCTCAATCAACCATCGCCCCTCCCAAAACAGAAACACAAAGCTAAAAAGTGGGAAATCAATATCGGATGTTGATATCGGCCCAGTTTTACAAATCGGACCGATACGATACTCTAAAAAATGCCCAATATCGGCCGATACCGATATGAATACCGATATATCGTGCATCCCTAATTTCATTTCCTTATATTGTATCAGTTCTCTAAAGTACTGTGTCAGTTTTTAATGAAGGCCTAAAATGTAAATGAGTTTTGTTAAATTAGACTGTTTTGGAGAAAATAAATAGCAATATATCGTCTTGCTTACAGAATCCCAATATATCTTGATATAGCATATCGTGGCCCATGTGTCATGATATATCCGATCATCAAATTCTTGGCAATACACAGCCCAACTGTATGCAGATAAAAAAATCTTGTGCTGGTGTAGAAAATATTTCACTAAATATTTTTTGAGTCTTAAAGGTGCTGCAAGTGCTTTTTTATTTTTTATTTTTGCAAAGTCTGAGGACAAATGGGATGAGGAGAATGAGGAACTTCCACTCAAGCAGCTCCTGAAACTGTCAAGATGGTTGACTAAGAAAATGTGTAATATAATACTGTATAATATAATATATTGAATTGTGCATTT
>NW_013952595.1:20240-22251 GCF_001266775.1 Austrofundulus limnaeus
TACGACTTGTTTTTGCTGTTTGACAGTAGTTTTTTTTATGCTTGTACATTTGTAGAAATTTTGTTTCTTAAATACCCTTTTTTCATGTTTTATTGTCAACCTCATATCATACGCATTAATTTGACAGCCCACTTTGGAGCGTGGTTTTCTCAAGGCAATACATTTTCTGCAGCTTACTGGTCTTCTGCTTACCAACACTGGGTTGAAATGAATAAGCTACGAGTAAAATGAGGTACAGAAACAAGCTGAGAGCATTCAGATTAAATCCTAAACTCAGGGTGAAAAAATACACAAGAATATTCTGTTCCACAAAACACCAGGACAGAACTGGAGGTGTCATCTTCTGTGTGTATCCTGCTTTCATCAAAACATCTCTTAAAGCACCTGGTTTGGTGAAGTTTATTTACTTGAATAGAAACTTTCCACAGYCTGATCAGGCTTTGTTGAAGGAATTCTCTGAATGTTCAATAAATCAGCTTTCTACAAATATGCTGAAACTACAATAACTACTGCAAATGTAAGAGCTTTTTTAAGCAACGAGCATCTCCGGTTCTAGAAATGGATTTTGTTCTTTCCCACATTCTGCGGAGCTACGTGACCTTATTTGTTTTGTAAAATAAAAGTGCAAAGCGAAGTCGAGAAAACTTTGTGTAGATCTGTGAACTAGACACCAGCATTAAACAGAGGTTTACGAAACCACCTGCCTTATTTTTCTACGGACCCTCACCTGAGAAGAAGCATGGTCCGTGTTTCTGCTGTTCAGTGTTTTTGCTCCGTGTGGATCATGCTGATCAACCAGATTTGTAACAAAAATGTTTTTTTTTTTTTGTATCAGTGATGCTGCTTCATTACAACAATAAAAATGTGACAAAAACAACTATTTTAGTGTCTTTGTTTTTAGTGTGACATTTTAAAGGTGCTCCRCATTATGTACGAAGCCCACCTGGTGACAGTGGATAAAAGAAATTAATGCGTGGCCACAACATAATTCTCGGCCATGTGATAATTGTTGCAGTCATTTCCACTCAGAGACTGTCGACTGTTTACATGGACAAGTTTGAATTAATTTTATTATATTTACTTTAGAAAAAAATCTGTTTCCCAACACACAACTAGGGCATTCATTGTCACCTCGTAAATATTAGTATTTTGATAAATGAACTGTTTAGACTGAACCATGAAGGTATATACTTTGGGTTAAACATACACACAAAAAGTAAGTGTGGAGTACCTTTGAGCAGTTAAAAACATATTCTTATATAATTTGACTCCAGCAATATCTCTCACAAAGACACATGGTGCCTCAGCATTAACTCATAGCCAAACATAATTTTTTTTATCCAGTGTCACCGGATGGGCTCCGTATATGTATAGATTCTATCCCAAAATAAGTTTTTGTCCTGATCAGAGTATAAAAATGTATCCAAACCAAACTCCTGGGAGAGCATATTACACTTCCAGAAATAGGTTAATCTTTTTTATAGCTGGCAACTATATGAGAAATGTAACACTTACATACAGTGTAATGGAAACTGTAACACCCCTGTTTCAGAAATAATTCAGACTTTTCTATCGAGTTAAAGAAATGACCAAATAATCCGAGACTACAGATGTACTTCAAAATGAAATTGTTCCTAAAATCCGACCTCATGCCCAGACTGGTTTTAGTGTTGGAACACCGAACTACACCCAAACTATAAAATCCAAACATGCATGTGTACCATTAAATATCACAAATTCAATTACTTACTCCCACTCTCGCTGTTACTGAAGAGCATTGCAGTCACCAAAGAAAAACAAACTGATTCCTGATCTCGAGATCCTGATCTCATGATTGTGAAAAAAGATCTCAGAATTACGAGATCCTGATCTCATAAGAAAAGATGAGGACAAAGGAGGTTAACAAAAGGAACTATTGTTTTGAGTTTATGTTCCATCCGGACATGTTAGGCCTGGTTCCAATACCTGTGCTACGGGTGTCCAAAACGGCAGGACGGGTCCTCCGAAGGTC
>NW_013952595.1:25625-26481 GCF_001266775.1 Austrofundulus limnaeus
TGCTTCAGGAGGTGTAGTGAAGACGCGTGCATCAGGAGGTGGTGTGGAGATGCTGGCCTTGTTGGAGATGAATCCACAGCACAGTCTGGAAAACATCAACAAATATTAAAATGTACACAGTCTTTGCATAATAGAAACAGTAAAGTGTCACTTATTTTTGTAATTTTTGTTTAACATTGTGAGGAAATGTTTCTCATTCAACACTTTCACACATCACATGCCCTTGTGACACGAATTTGARTAAGGGAGATATAATYAAAGTATGGATGATTTTGATTTATTGAAATCGAGTTGGCATACTAAAAGTGACTAATGTGGWAAGACTTACTTAAGGTTTCAGGAGTTCTGATAGGCTTTGCTGTGCCTTCTCCGTTCTTGAACTTGGCAAAGAATAATCTACATGGGCTCTCCAGATGAGGTAGTTGCCTGCAGAAGTGCATTTTCATTGAAATGCATTGCAGCCAGGTACAGTCTGGTTAAAATAGCATTGAAGAATATTACATGTTAGTTTGAAGTTGCACCATTAAATCTCATCTAACACACAGTATTTTGAATAACGAAAAAAACATAAAWACAGAATGACTAAAACAACACTGCAGCCGATATTTTTTGGCCAATTCTTGAAGCCAATACTACTTTTTCTTCCTACCTCCATTAGCATGATAAAAAAATAAGAACGATAACAAATGTTACACAAGTCTTAATTTAAAACAAAACAAACTAAAAAAACATTTATTAACTAAGCCTTGTCTGAAGAGGCTGTATAAAGTGCTGCCACACAGGATTTCTTCTTTCAGCCCTTTCTTAAAAAAATTAAAATAAATAAATTCATTACTTATTTTATCTAGTGCTAAAT
>NW_013952595.1:27540-35632 GCF_001266775.1 Austrofundulus limnaeus
CTCCTAGACACTATAATTGCACAAAAATAGTTTATAAATGCAAAAAAAGTGCATTTAGCATGATATGTCTCCTTTAATTCAAATTGCCACACACGGCCATGAATTGTGGGTAAATACACTTCCGGTTAAGGAAGTTGAAGTAATATGAGTGCCGGCGTTGTTTGTGACAAACAGAGGTAACTTCTGTAGACTGGTGTGCAGATGGATTTATTAACAAACCRGCAGACACAACACCATTCACACTAGGCAAACTCAATATTTCCCAGTGTCTCATATCTAAGAGGAAATAAAAGCATCTCAAATCAGTGCACTCATTGTTCACTTTTCCTGTAGTGCAGGTCAGCTATGACACTCGACACTTAACGTTTCTCATAATTGTAAGATCAGGATCTTGTAATTAGGACATATTTTTCTCATATTTCTGTTTTTTCTTGGCCTATCAACACAATTTAAAAACTGGTTCCAAGTTTGAACTCTCTACTTTTGACTGGAATTGAAAGAGTCTCAAAGAGGGCGTTTTTTCCCTGTCTGTCTAAGCGAACATTAACAGTTCATGGAATGAAACAGATTTTAATCTAATAAACCATTCAACAATCAATCACAAGTCGATTCATTGTTTGCATCCCTATTTCCTTGTGTTTGGATGAGTTTTCTTTGGGTACTCTGGTTTTCTCCCACAGACCAAAAACATGCATGTTTAGGCTCTCATAAATCTGTGGTAATGTTCTACTTGCAAGCTTCTGTCAGCATCTATCTATGGTCATATGCATCATATTTCTTTCTTCTTTTTTTTTTCTTCTTGCTAGCACTATCTGTTACTCTGTAGAAAATCTACAAATAATCATTGATTGTAGTCTTACATGTACTCCAACAATGCAATATGTACAGCAACCATGTGACAATTTGATCATGGATTTCATGCTGTAAAAATGCCAAAAACACAAAGGAATGTCAGTGAAATGCAGCTCTAACTTCACAGACAAGACAGGCAAAAAAGGGCAACACCAATCCCACAAAACAGGCACCACACAGACACCATAATGTTGAAAAAGTGCAGATAGGGTGTTTGCATAATGTAGTATGACTATAATGTTACAAATGAGTCACTGCTGGATAACTTTTGTTGTCATGGATTAWGTGAGAAGCTTTAAAAGATGCTGTTCGTGCTACAGAATTTTTTGACATGACTCATGTGGCAGTCGGACATTAGACTACTGTAGACCACATTGACTTACTACTATCAGATTTGTAAAGAGGCAATGTTGTAACTACTGTTTTCTTACAACTGGAAATCTCCATATGTCAAAGAAATACAAGGCTGTTGTGCAAAAGTGCATTTGTGTATTGTTGCAGTGTGCTTGCTATTCTGATTCTTTAATGCATTTACTGCAGATCTTGGTTTTCTTTGTACATTGTAACTGCCTATTGACAGTGATTTCAACAAATGAGTGAATGGAATGGGAATTCATATCATTCAKGTTTTAAAACAATTCAAGCAAGTCAGTCTGACACATGAAAGTACTGTTAATGCAATACGTGATTCTGACTTAGTAGTTCTTTATGATCCATGGTTACTCCCATTTTGGTTTTATTTCTTTACCTCCTCATGTTTCTTCCTCTTGACCTCTTTGACTCTGCAGTTGTACCACTCCCAGCCCTCAAATCTTTCTTTTATGAGGATTTAAGTGTGCCATTTAAAACAGTGGGATGAATTCCAGGAAAATGRTCACCGTTAATAACCTGCCATCTGTGTGGGAAAAATGCTCCAGAGCATCAGCTCTGCTGAGGACTGCAATCCAAGGACTGATCAAACTTGACACAGTCTATCAGTACTTTTACTTACACCATCAGTTATTCAGTTCATCTCTATCATTTTGTCAGTTATAAGATAAACAYCCCAAAGTTCAAGATCTAGTTACCTAAACCCCGGTTTGTTCATCCTATTAAGATTCAAAAAACATGACTTAAAATAGTGCTACACAAATATATTTTCAGCTCAGTTGATTGCTGGTATTTTCAAGCAAATAGTTAGCCAAAGRTTTCCAACCAACTTTTGTAGCCATGGAATTTGTACTTCTGTAGTTTGATGTTCTTGTGTTGAACACATACTCCATTATGACAGGGTATTCAGGAATTCAGAACCTTCTAAAACTGCTTGATTTCGTCCTTCTGATGTTTTGCTTCACACTTGTACATCAGGAGGTCTTAATCTTAGTCTGCATGATGGATGGTCCATGCAGTACATTGAGTATGAGTGAGAGAGGGTTTTTGGATGTACAGCTCCCAACACTCCTAAGACTCAGAGATCATAGTTGGCCCCTTTGATGTGCTCAAAAAGCCAACTGTGGCCAAGATGACAACAAAGTGAGAGAAGCCACATCCAGGTGTAACAGCTCAACCAGGACATGCTGTCCAACATGAACACAAAGAGGCTGGTCTGGATTCTGGCCCACCAGGATCATTTAGATCAACACTGTGTTGGTCAGGTCCAACACCATTTACCACCAAGGAAAAACTATACTAAAGATCTCTGATCTACGTGATTTTTTAAGGTAATCGAATGTTACTTATGTGATTAACATAAATTAATCTAATAAGTTAACCTCTTGGAAAAGAGGTTTTAAATCTCAATGAATCAATTTCCTGGTTAAATAAAGGATTAAAAAACTCTGGGATCTTATCATTTAACGAGGACATCCCTCTTCCTAAGATGTCAACGTTCCCCTCGAATCTTAAGTTCCCAGGTAGCTCTGATTCACACCTTTTGCTCACAGGGGGCTGAGTCATAAGTTTGTGTCCAGTTGTCCCCCTCCTACAATGCTGTTTTTTGCAAGTATGACTCCTGTGAGCAAAAGGTTTGAATCAGGGCCCCAACGATTGTCAGGTGATGGAGCACATGACCCTCTATGAACAATAGAGCCAATCAAGGCACTAACAATCTAATGTTTGGCTGATGGCCCTCTTTTCCATGTGACCAAGGGCGTAATCACAATCCTCAAAGTGGGGGGGACACATTTTTTAAGATAAGATAAGATAAGATAAGATAAAACTTTATTGATCCCACAGTGGGGAAATTTGCACATTACTGCAGCTTAATACAGGAGAGGCTGAGAAGAATAATGAAAAATAAATCAAAGATAACAAACTAAAACAACCCCACAATATACACATGTGATTTATAGTAATGTACATATACCAATGCACATATACACATATACATAAACACATATGCATATTTATATACATATATACACATTACAGTACAAAAATGAATATATATGAAGGTGCATATTAGTGATGGCAGTGTATGTGAATTGTCCAAGTGACTGATAACATCTTGGTGTTATACAGCCTAACTGCAGTTGGAATGAATGGCCTTCGGAAGCGCTCTGTCCTGCAGCGAGGATGTTTAAGTCTCTGACTGAAGGAGATGCTCAGCCCCCCCACGGTTTCATGCAGAGGGTGGTGGGGTTGTCCATGATGGCTGTCAGCTTTGCCAACATCCTCCTCTCACCCACCACTACCACAGGCTCCAGAGGACATCCCAGCACAGAGCTTGACCTCCGTACCAATATGTCCATCCTGTTCCTGTCCCTTTCAGTACATCCAGCCCCCCAGCAGACCACTCCATAGAAAAGGGCAGATGCTACCACCGTGTCGTAGAATGTCTTTAACAGAGTCCTGCAGACACCGAAGGACCTCAGCCTCCTCAGTAGGTGGAGTCGACTGTGGCCCTTCTTATACAAGGTCTTTTTTTCTGCTTCTGCTGAAAAAAGTGTGTGTGTGTGGGGGACAGAGGGAACGGATATTGGAGGTGGGAGGGATTTGTCCCACCCCGTACCTATGGCGGTTATGCCATAGATGGACATAACCTGTTTGTCCACCACGTGGAGGCAGTGCTTATAAGGCTGAGTTCACCTGAAACTTCTCAAACTGAAGAAGTCTCTTAGAGGAGAGACGAAATGTTTCATGAAAGAAGAACCCGTCCAGAGGACCTACTTATTTTTTCTTTWTGAGTTTTCTACCTGGATTACTAGGATGCATCAGGTTGTTTGAAAAACATTCATGCATTTCTAATTCATGTTTTTGAAAGAATACTATTAAATCTAAGATGGAAATTGTGACATTTGGTTAAGTCTTCAATCATCCCACAGATTCCCAGATTATTTTGAGTAGCTCTGATTGTGTTCCCCATTGCATTAGTTGACTCGTGTTTATTATTTCTACCCCACAGTAGKTCACTTGGTTTGACCTGATTGGTGACAAGCTGAGAGCAAATTACCATGCAATAAAGACATCATGTAACTCTTGAGTTATTTCACAATAAGTACTTAAAAGTCTTTGTCACAGATTGTACGAAACACAATGAAGTTATTATGTGAGACTGGGTCATTCTGATCAAAGGATTGTTGCATTCAAGATACTAAGATTTTAGGTATTTATTGTATGTTCTTAAGTGAAACTTTTAGAGACTAACTTTTAAGACATTTGATGTTGAGCTAAATTTGACTAAATTCATGAAAATGATTGTTGAGAGAAGCTGATTGGGTCTGTAATTCATTACTGCTGCACGTTAAGAAATGTAGTTTTAGAAATGTACTAAAAATTAAGTAATTACCATTGTTTCCCAGACTTGAGTCAACTTATGTCTCTCTCAGGGCTGTCAAATAAAGCCAGGTAATACAACAAAAGCAGCTGTACAAAAAAACTTTATTACTGACCACAGCCACTTGGATCTCACTGCCCCCCAGGGACCCCTTTTTGGCCATTCCCCTTTTCTATTGTGGCCATCAAAATTAGGGGTACAGGATACTTAAATGCCAATAACTTTGCTATAAACAAAGCAAAATTTTAAAACAAGGTATCAGCAGATTTGTATTGTTTAGCTCTTCGATGTACATAACATTTCATTAAGCAAATACCTGCTTGATGACATCATCGGGGGGGTGGGGGTGTCAAAAGGTCACAACCCCAACAGAAGATGAAAATTTTCATCTTTTTAGTCTGTAGATTAGGGTGGGTCACCATGCACACCCCAATACTGAACTTTTCAGGTGTTTTCATGTACACCAGGGTCCACTCTTTCAAAAAATGCATGTTAACAGAAAAAAGGTTGGGTCTCACTGCCCCCCAGGGACCACTTTGTGACCACACCCCTTTTCCATTGTGACCATCAAAATTAGGGAGACAGGAAGTTTAACTGCCAATAACTTTGCTATAAACCAGTCTAAATTTAAAAACAGGATATTAGCACATTTGTACTGACTAGCTCTTCGATTTAAATGACATTTCATTAAACAAATATGCAAACAATGATGCCATCAGCAAGTCAAAAGGTCACAACACCAACAGAAAATAAAAATTTTCATCTGTTTAGTCTGTAGATTAGGGTGGGTCACCATGCACACCCCACTACTGAAAGTCTGGTATTTTCATGTACCCTATGGTCCACTCTCTCAAAAAAAGCATGTTAACAGAAAAACATTTGGGTCTCACTGCCCTCCAGGGACTGCTTTTTGGCCACACCCCTTTTCCATTTTGACCATCAAAGTTAGATATATACAGAAAAATTAACTGCCAATAACTTTGCTATAAACCAAACTGATAGATATTTTTAAACTTTATCGTTTTTTATATTTGATCCTATTGCATTTATCAACTGTATTAAATACGTCTTTCTTGCTGCCATAATTTTCATCTCTGCAGCTTTGAGCTGCACTAACTGATAAGAAGCAACCCTGTGATTGGTCAAGATGTTTTTCTCTGTGCTCTGTTTGTAATAAATTGTACAGCTTTTCCCAGCCAAGGTCAGAACTTTCTGCTGAGACCTGTCTTTAAGCGTCCTCAGAAACTTCTCACTCTTTGCAAAGAGAAAACTGTTTTAAACTGAATACTTATGTCTGTGTCTGGTTCATTTCTTTTTAATAGGGTAATTTAATATCAACTCTGACACAAACAAATTTAATAAACAAGCTATCAGCTGATTCATATTGATTAGCTCTTCAATTTAAATGACATTTCATTAAACAAATATGCGCTCGATGATGCCATCAGGGGTAAAAATGTCACTACCCCAACAAAACACGACAATTTTCATTTTTTTAGTCTGTAGATTAGGGTGGGTCACCATGCACACCCCACTACTGAACTTCTCTGGCATTTTCATGTACCCTAGTCCACCCTTTCAAAAAAGCATGTTAACAGAAAAAAAGTTGGGTCTCACTGCCCCCACCACTTTGTGATCACACCCCTTTTCCATTCTGACCATCAAAGTTAGGTGTATTCAGGAAACATAACTGCCAATAACTTTGCTATAAACCAACCAAATTTTGTAAACAAGGTATCAGCAGATTCATATTGATTATGTCTTTAATCTAAACTACATTGCATTAAACAAATATGAGCTCAATGATGCCATCAGTGTGTTAAAATGTCACTACCCCAATAAAATATGAACATTTTCATCTTTTTAGTTCACGGGTTAGCGTGGGCCATCATGCACATTCCATGACTGAGTTTCTCAGGTATTTTCATGTACCCCAGGGTCCACTCTTTCAAAAAAGCATGTCAACAGAAAAAAAGTTGGGTCTCACTATCCCCCAGGGACCACTTTGTGACCACACCCCTTTTCCATTGTGACCATCAAAATTAGGGGCACAGGAAGCTTAACTGCCAATAACTTTGCTATAAACCAACCAAATTTTACATACAATTGATTAGGTCTTTCATTTCAATTACGTTTCATTAAACAAATGTGCAAATATGTCATCAGAGGGTCAAAATGTCACAACCCCAACAGAAGATGAAAATTTTCATCTTTTATCTGAGTTTACAACACAGATCCTAAACATTCAACTTTCTTAGCCTTTTCATGCACCTAAAGATCCACTTATTCAGAAAAAAGTCTGTTTACAAAATTAAAGTTGTAGGTACTGTACTACTCCACAGGGACCAGTTTTGACCACACCCCTTTTCCATTGTGACCATCAAAATTAGGGGGACAGGAAACTTAACTGCCAATAACTTTGCTATAAACCAACCAAAATTTAAAAACAGGATATTGGCAGATTCGTACTGACTAGCTCTTTGATTTGAATGACTTTTCATTAAACAAATATGCAAAGAATGATGTCATCAGCAAGTCAAAAGGTCACAACCCCAACAGAAAATGAAAATTTTCATCTGTTTAGTCTGTAGATTAGGGTGGGTCACCATGCACACCCCACTGCTGAACTTCTCTGGCATTTTCACGTACGCTAGGATCAACTCTTTCAAAAATGCATGTTAACAAAAAATAATTTTTGTCTCACTGCCCCCAGGGACAGCTTTGGCCACACCCCTTTTCCACTGTGACCATCAAAGTTGGTGGCATGGGAGGCTTAACTGCCAATAACTTTGCTATAAACCAAAACAAAATTTTAAAACCAAGGTATCAGATGATTCACATTGATTAGCTCTTCGCTTTAAATGATGTTTCATTAAACAAATTTGTGCTTGATGATGTCATCATGGGGTTCAAAATGTCACTACCCCAACAAAATATGACTATTTTCATCTTTTTAGTCCACAGATTAGGATGGATCACAATGCACACACCATGACTGAACTTCTCAGGTATTTTCATATACCCTAGGGTCCACCCTTTCAAAAAAAAGCATGTTAACAGAAAAAAGTTGGGTCTCACTGCCCCCAGGGACCACTTTGTGACCACACCCCTTTTCCATTCTGACCATCAAAGTTAGGTACTGTATATTCAGGAAACATAACTGCCAATAACTTTGCTATAAACCAACCAAATTTTATAAACAAGGTATCAGCAGATTCATATTGATTATGWCTTTAATCTAAACTACATTGCATTAAACAAATATGCGCTCAATGATGCCATCAGTGTGTTAAAATGTCACTTCCCCAATAAAATATGAACATTTTCATCTTTTTAGTTTGCGGGTTAGGGTGGGTCATCATGCACATTCCATGACTGAGTTTCTCAGGTATTTTCATGTACCCCAGGGTCCACTCTTTCAAAAAAAGCATGTTAACAAAAAAAGTTGGGTCTCACTGTCCCCCAGGGACCACTTTGTGACCACAC
>NW_013952595.1:36497-40698 GCF_001266775.1 Austrofundulus limnaeus
TTTTCATGTACCCCAGGGTCCACTCTTTCAAAAAAAGCATGTTAACAAAAAAAGTTGGGTCTCACTGTCCCCCAGGGACCACTTTGTGACCACACACCTTTTCCATTGTGACCATCAAAGTTAGGGGCACATGGAACTTAACTGCCAATAACTTTGCTATAAACCAACCAAATTTTACATACAATTGATTAGGTCTTTCATTTCAATTACGTTTCATTAAACAAATGTGCAAATATGTCATCAGAGGGTCAAAATGTCACAACCCCTACAGAAGATGAAAAATTTCATCTTTTATCAGAGTTTACAACACAGATCCTAAACATTCAACTTTCTTAGCCTTTTCATGCACCTAAAGATCCACTTATTCAGAAAAAAGTCTGTTTACAAAATTAAAGTTGTAGGTACTGTACTACTCCACAGGGACCAGTTTTGACCACACCCCTACTTATTGTGTGGACAGTTCAGAATTTTCAGGATCTCAAACTTGCATGTAGATTTACCATGGCAGAATAAAACGTCATAAATCTGGTGTTATTGACGTGGTCTCTCACTTAAATGTGCTTTTGTTGATTATTTATGCAACAGATCATGTTACCAGCCAGGTGTTAAAAGTAATACATAAGATTTGAACTTATCACTCACAGAAGAATGAATCATCTCCTTCCCATTTGTCTCCAAACTTACCAAATGCCTCTTAGTAAGCCTCACTGTTTTGAAAGATCTTCATGCTTTTATGCTTAAAGTGACCAAAAGATTGGAAATTGTTCCTATCAAATAAGGATATGTTAAAAAAAATTAATGGACCTAGATGGTCAGAACAATTGTCAGTAACGGTATGTGGCTACAACTAAGGAAAATTCAATTGTTGCATACATGTTACAGGGCTAACTCAATTCTTCTCACCAAAAATGGGTTCTGCTCTGCTAGGTCTACATGCCTACACAGGATGTGACAGTACAAGTGCTTTTAAGGGAAAGGGGAAAGTGAAAGGCATGAAGCTCCTTCAGAACAATGAGACTTACCAAGAAGCATTTGGTAGGTTTGGAGACAAATGGGACAAAAATGGTGCACTCTTCTGTGTGTGAAGTTTACTTGCGCTCTGTATGGTATACTATTAGACATAAAGCTGTATTGAATTGATACATTATTTTCACCAATGTTACTTTAATTCTTCTTTAGAATTGGTTGAAGTTCAAGCTAATCAAAGAATAACTCTGTGAAAGCCTTTTCAGTTTTAACCAACACTTGTTTCTGAATGTTCACCAGTGGTCTAATGCAGGGCTATTCAACTAAATTGTTCCGGGGGCCACATTTACTGCAGGTCAACAGCTCAGGAGCCAAACATCCAGCAATTTAAGTTATTATGTAAATAAATCAAGTATTACAAAGGTCTGTTATCTTTGAAATAGCTTATTTTGCTGCATTTAATCATAAATACAACATACAGAACCCTATAAAAGTAGTTATAATTCAACAATATCAAAAACAAACAGAACACGTTATGCCTCCTATTCACAAATATTATTTTGACATCTCTGACTTGCCAAATTTTTAAACCAATTTTATTTTCACTTTCATCATTTTATTTTCAACTGCTTGTAGTTTTAACTGTCTTGACTGTGCATAAAAATGGTTCATACCAGCTTGTAGCCAAGATTCTGACATTTCTGTAGATACCAAACATGTCTATGTCTAACTAAAGGAACTTAGAGTAATTTAAGTAGAAAACCGGGGGTTTGGGGCTTAAGAGATGAAAGAATCAATTGGCGGGCCGAACTTCGGTCACTCGCGGGGTCGACAGTTGAATTGCCCTGGTCTAATGTATTACTTTTAATGCCTGGCTGGTAACATGATCTGTTGCATAAATAATCAACAAAAGCACATCCAAGTGAGAGACCACGTCAATATCTATCATTTAACACCAGTTTTATTACGTTTTATTCTGASATGGTAAATCTACATGTAAGTTTGACATCCTGGAACTTCTGAACTGTGCACATAATGAGTAGGGGTGTGGTCAAAAACTGGTCCCTGTGGAGTAGTACCTACAATTTTTATTTTGTTAACAGAATTTTTTCTGAATAAATGGATCCTATGGTGCATGAAAAGGCTAAGTAAGTTGAACATTTAGGATCTGTGTGGTAAACTCAAATAAAAGATGAAAATTTTCATCTTCTGTTGGGGTTGTGACAATTTGACCCTCAAATGACATTGAAGGGGTTTTGGGTAGATTCTAAAAATGGATAATTTGTGAATATATTTAAATATATTATTATTCCTCGAGGCACCACGCTCTTTAATTCGATCAAGGATTGACCCAGGAAAGAGACGAAAAACTGTAACTTTATTGTAATCAGTCTCAGAATAAATTTACCCAAAATGATTTTATGAGTTCTTGTCTTATCAGAACCAATAATATCTTTTATCAAGACACAAAAATGAGATTAGCTTATGTTGGCACGTTCTCCACGAGCCATTTATTTACAGATTAAATGTATTTACAACTATGGCGAGTGATGAATAAGTGATGACCTGTTGAACCAGGTAAAAACTGAAAGAGTTTGCAATCACGAGTGAATAAACAAACAAACAGACAAATAAACAAACAAACAGATAAATATAAAGTAAACACTGAGAGGTGAGTTTTGCTTTAGAGTGAGGTGAGGTAAGTTGCTTTTAGCCGTGGATTTGACTAAGGAATCCTAGTTAAAATAGGTCGAAAAAGCGTTTAGTTTACTAAATCTCATACAAAGATAAAAATCAAATTAGTCTGAGCACCTGTGTGTCACCAGGACAAATGTTCACTTTTACCCTTTTGTTCTGCTGATGGCGGTACCAGGAGGAGGCGCCGGCTAACCGAAGGATCTTAGGTGAAGTTCCCCAAAACTGCTTCAGTGTGGTGGCSGATCAGACACTCAGGGTGTCTGTTCAGCTGCTGGTCCTTCAGTCAGAAAGGTGGGTAATAAGCTGATGACAGCGGGGTCCGGTCCTTCAGGTGGCTGCAAGACTTCTTAGTTTGATTTCCACTTTGTAGAGAAAACGAGCTAAAACAACGCATGAATTACCTTAACTTAAAGGTTTGTATTTATTTTATTTAATTCTGTTTAAAGTATTTATATTGTTTTTTAATTGCACTCTATATGTTTGTCAACAGCAAGAAGAACCGTCTCCGTGTTCCACCAGCAGCGTTGTAAAAACGCTTCTACCTGTACAGAGCTAGACAAACAGAACGCTAATCTCGAATCAGATGCTCGAATTGGCACGTTCTTTACCCCGGTATCCGTTTCTAGGCCCRAGGCTGAAGACCAGCCCGGAGCTCCTAAAAAAATAATAGTTTATACATATTTAGAAGTCAGGTTCCGTCAGCGCATCTCTTGCGAGTTCTCTGAGAGTTCTTTTTAGAGAAATATGGTTTCACGTGTGAAACCATACCCACGCGTGGGTTACGTGTTTAATTACCACAGGGGGGAGGTGGGTTTTTACCAAATTCGTGACAACGAACAGTTTTCAACCGACACACCACAGTCCATCATTAAATATGAGGACTGGCTGGTTCTAATTGCGTTACTACCGCTAGACGAGTTTATCCCTAAAACGACCGCTAACGTATCTGAAAAAAACAAAAATTGCATTCTTATCTGGAGTAATCCCCCCACGAGAGCTGAGATTGCTCAAAAAAAGCAGTTATACAAAGCTTCCTGGACCTCCGACACCTGTCACAATGGGGTGTGGAAATTGCAGGCAAGCATTCATGAAAATGACCATCTACACCCCCACAATATGTTCTTATTAGATAGTATTAATACAGATTGCGGTGCATTTCGCGTAGTATTGTCACTTCCTGTGATAGCGTTGCACGTTATTTTTCGCGATTGCAGCGTAGCTGCTGAAATAACCAGTCTTTTTCAGACATGTCGCCAGTGGAATGATATCGTCGCAATTAAAAAAACGTTAGATTTTAACCCATTATCACTCACACACACACACACACACACACACACACACACACACACACACCTGCCAGTGAGTGACTGGTTAGTCATTAGCTTGAGATGTTGAGTCTATAACTCAAAGTGACCAGTCTCTTAAACAAAGTCTAAAGAAATATGCTGTGGTTAGAAAGAAAATAGACACAATCACTCACACACACACACACACACACACACACACACACACACACACACACACACACACACACACA
>NW_013952595.1:40823-41966 GCF_001266775.1 Austrofundulus limnaeus
GGTCCGGGATGTTGTGTGTATTTTTGAGTTGCCAGGTCTGAAAACACCGAACAGTGGGTTACCAACCTTCATCACCGGAAGCGACTGCAACTCCTCCCACCTCACAGCTAACCCGAGAAGAACATCTCCAGCTTCCGCTGCTCACCGCTGATGATCTCCAGATGTTAGAGAGGGAAGCGGAGGCTGATCATTTCCAATGCGTCTGCAGCGAAACGTTAGCTGAGGATGTGTTGAGTTGGCTCAGCTCGGCGACACCACATCTGCCTCCAGACATTGCTGAGGATTCTGACGCAACCCCGGAAATTTCGCTGCTGGATGTCGAGCCTCCACCATCGGCAGCACCAGCAGCCTCTCACAGCGCGATTGCAGAATTGGGAGTGGAATCGCTTCATCCAGCATGGCCTTCAGCGGGCCTTGAAGCCGGGGAMTCGCTCCGTCCAACATGGCCTGAAGGGGGCCCTGAAGCCGGGGACTCGCTTCATCCAACTTGGCCTTCAGYGGGCCTTGAAGCCGGGGACTCGCTTCGTCCAACATGACCTGAGGGGGACCCTGAAGCCGGGGACTCGCTTCATCCAACATGGCCTTCAGCGGGCCTTGAAGCCAGGGACTCGCTTCACTCAGCCAGGCCTGCAGAGGTTAGTCACGCAGCCTCACTTCCTGCAGCTTCAATAACGCGGGAACCCTCGAGCAGCACCACTTCCTGTGGGGATTGGCTGGATCCAGAGGTGATTAGAACAGCTAAGATGGCCATCCTTCATCTGCTGAACATGACTCTGGACTCTTACGTTCGGGAGATATGTAACGTTGCATCATAAACCACCCTAGTCAGCTACAACATCTGTGTGTAACGGTACATGACGAGAACGCGTTTTACGGAGCTCATTATGAAGAAATTATGAAACGAGTCATGAAAGATCGATTCATATCCACCGTCCAGCTGATTCTTAGATCTCGAGGTTTAACGGTGGACGATTATGCAGTAAAAGTAATCACACAAACGTTGTTATTTCAACTCCGATTCGAGCAGAATGTGTTTGAATCAATTTATGCATTATATGATTCCATGCCAGACTGTGAAGTTAAAGGTATTATATCATGCTTTTAAATCCTTCTTTTTCACGTCTAAATCATTCACTTATGGTC
>NW_013952595.1:43021-44525 GCF_001266775.1 Austrofundulus limnaeus
TTAATGGATAAACACAGAGTGGTTACTTTCTACACATTCAGTGATGTCAAGGCTTCTGTTATCGAACGTTTTAACAAGACGCTGAAAACCAGAATGTGGAAATTTTTTACAGCTGGAAACACCTTTCGTTACGTGGATGCACTTCAAGACTTTGTAAAAAGTTACAACGAGTCTTTTCATTCAAGCATTAAAATGCGTCCAGTAGATGTAGTATCAGATGATAACAAGCTAAAAGTTTTACACAATTTGTACGGAGCTGTTAAACGGGTTAAAAGCAAATTTAATCTCAAGAAAGGTGATCACGTAAGAATATCAAAACTACGTGGTGTTTTTGATAAGAAATACCAACAAAGTTTCACTGATGAAATATTTACAATCTCTGAATGCCTCTATCGAAATCCAGCTGTTTACAAAATTATAGACTTTGATGGCGAGAAGATTAAAGGCTCTTTCTATGAACAGGAGTTGCAAAAAGTCGAAATAGGCCGTGAGAGAGTGTACCAGGTGGATAAAGTGTTGAAAAAACGCACATTCAGAGGTGAACGACAGGTTCTAGTCAGCTGGAAAAATTGGCCAGACAAGTTTAATTCGTGGATTAAAGCCAGCGAACTACAGCACGTATGAAAAACATAAACAAACAATGTAACCGCCATTCACGAACGTCTGTACGTCAACCAGTGTCGCACGTAAAAAAAACTACGTTTCCTCCGTACATAAACRTCATCAGGTCAACTTACGTTGCACGTAAAAACCTACGTTGCCACCATTCAGAAACGTCATTGCGTCAGCCTACGCCACGCACATAAAAACCTACGTATCGTTATTCACAAACGTTAGTACGCTTACGCACCGTGGGAGATAAACATGGGATATCCTACACACTGATTTTACGTGACACTTCCTTCAAATTCAAACGCGGAGACTTTTGAAAATAAAACATYGGATTTTATCGTGCATTTCGCAAAACCTATCGAATTATCAGGAGACTGGGAAGTCGGTCTTTGCAAGATCATTTATCCTCACACGTGGTACAATCTTCCCAGCTCAGGGTGTTACTTTGAGCTCAGAAAATTCACACAGCCTTATGACACGAGTAAAGAGGACCCAGTTATTATTTCTTTAAAAGTGAGCGAAGGTGGAAGTTTCAAAAGTATTCAAGACTTGGTCAAACAGATTACAAGTGCATTACACGAGTACACGTCGACGTTGGATCTGTCTTTTAATACTATTACGCAAAAAGTGGAATTTAAAGGTCAAGGTCAATATCAAATCAGATTACAGCCCCCGTTGTGTTATCTGACAGGACTGGACCCGTCACAGTGGTTTACATTATCTGAAGGACCGGCCACGTATCAAAGGGATCTACATGCTGGAAATTATAATTTATTTGTTTACTCTGACATAATCGAGTATCAAGCTGTAGGTGACTCTTTTGCACCCCTTCTGGGAGTGGTTGAAGTGAAAGGTGCGTTTGGGGACATCATCTCAATCAGATATAATCCAA
>NW_013952595.1:44891-46256 GCF_001266775.1 Austrofundulus limnaeus
GCTATGGGGATAGCTTCTGACGTAATCGGGAGGGCGGTTATCAGATTGAAACGGGCTCGAAGTGGTGATGATGAGGATCCGGGAGAGCAAGATGGGTCAGGATTAATGGTCCTTTCGAAACGAGGAAAAAAGAGACCTCCTGGGCAGCGAATCTGGTCAGTTAAAAAGGATACCTCGAAAAGAAAAAAATCAGTTAAAACGAACAAGCCGTGAAAGAAGACCAAGAAAAAGAAGAAGACACGCCTGCCACAGCAACCTCACGAATCTGATATATTTTAAAGAAATGAGAGAGAGAGAGAGAGAGAGAGGGGGGGGGGGAATAACAACAATCATGAGTCTGGTGCATAGAAAATCTGCAGAATGCGCGTTATCAGAATTGGATCTGTTCACAGCTCCAATGACGCTATTGTCTATATTAGAAAAAACATACTCTGAACTGTACCGATAGCCGCTTTAACGGACATGTCTCTGGTTGAATTTTTTATCCCTGGAGATTCTGAACGTTATACAGATTTGAATAACACTCTTTTTTATTTACGGATTAAAGTGACGAACGCTGATGGAACAGATTTGGCTAACGATGAGCAAGTCGCTCCCATCAATTATCTTTTAAATACCATGTTTAGCCAGGTGGATGTTACACTCGGAGATCAATTAATTTCTCAATCCAGTGCAACTCATCCATACAGATCAATATTAGAGACAATTATTAATTATTCATCAAGCAGTCTGAAAAGTCAATTCTCCGCAGGGCTTTTTTATAAAGACACACATGGAACACTCGAGAGTTTGGACCCTGCAGGACGCAATGAAGGATTCAAAAAAAAAAATTCCATCACTGCTAATTCAAGGATTGTCGAGTTATTAGGCCCAATTCACAGCGATATATTTTTCTGTGAAAAACTTCTTCTGAACTCTGTAGATTTAAAAATTAAATTTACCAGAGCTAACGAGGCGTTTTGCCTGATGTGCGCCCGTCAGTCTACATTCAAACTACATCTGCTGGGCGCATCTCGTTTCATCAAAAGAGTTTCAGTTGCACCTGCAGTTCGCCTGGGACACGCTGCAGCTCTCATGAAGAGTAACGCGCTGTACCCTCTGACGCGCGTGCAGATAAAAACTTTCTCCATTCCTCAGAGTTCCAGAATATGTAATCAGGAAAAGCTTTTTTTAGGGCTTAATCCAAAATATTTAATTTTAGGCCTTGTTCATCATGAAGCATTTACAGGAAGGAGAGATTTGAATCCATTTAATTTTCGCCATTATGACACGGAATTCCTTTCTTTATGTAAAAATGGTACACAGATCCCTGGTAAACCTTTTCAGCCGGACTTTGCTAATCATAATTCTTTCAGAGAGTTCTAC
>NW_013952595.1:46775-49546 GCF_001266775.1 Austrofundulus limnaeus
ACACCGGAACATCCACCATTAGACAGTTTGAAACAAAGCTGGGAGAAGAAAAATAAAGATGTAAAAAAAACTTTGTTTTGGGGATCTCTTTTCATCAAAGGGTTTCAGTTGCACCTGCAGTTCGCCTGGGACACGCCGCAGCTCTCATGAAGAGTAATGCACTGTACCCTCTCACGCGAGTGCAAATAAAAACTCTCAATTCCTCAGAATTCCAGAATCTGTAATCAGGAAAACCTTTTTTTAGGGCTTAATCCAAAATATTTAATTTTAGGCCTTGTTCATCATGAAGCATTTACAGGAAAGAGAGATTTGAATCCATTTAATTTTTGCCATTATGACACGGAATTCCTTTCTTTATGTAAAAATGGTACACAGATCCCGGGCAAACCGTTCCAGCTGAACTTTGTTAATCACAATTCTGTCAGAGTTCTACAATCTATTTCAAGCGTCTGGGAGAGATCTTAAAGATTTACCGCTCTCTTTAGACCGAACCGGTTTTAATCAAGGTTTCACGTTATTTATGTTTAATTTTAATCCATCCGAAGACCTGGATGTACTGTCACCYGCTTCAACCGGCACCCTGCGGCTGGAAATCCGCTTCAGAGTACCGCTGCCACACACCTTTACGCTGATTGCGTATGCCGCTTTTGACAGCATCCTGGAGATTGATTCAAAACGTCAGATCATGGTCGACTTCTACTAAGAAAAAACAAAAACTATGAATAATCATGAAATTGCAGACATACTGGAACACACGTTGGGTGATATTTTCTTCGGGGTGTGGCCTTGCGATCAACTGGGTCTGTTTACGCAAATTACGCAAAGACCTGCATTTTTTGTTGTGAATACGCACAGCAGTGACAAACCGCTGTGCGGTTAACTGCCAAAGTTATTGGCAGTTAAGCTTCCTGTGCCCCTAATTTTGATGGTCACAGTGGAAAAGGGGTGTGCCCAAAGCGGTCTGGGGGCAGTGAGACAAAAATAATTTTTTGTTAACATGCTTTTTTGAAAGAGTGGACCCTAGGGTACATGAAAATACCAGAGAAGTTCAGTAGTGGGGTGTGCATGGTGACCCACCCTAATCTACAGACTAAAAAGATGAAAATTGTCATATTTTGTTATGGGTGACATTTTAACCCCTGACGGCATCATCAAGCGCATATTTGTTTAATGAAATTGTCATTTAAATCGAAGGGCTAATCAATATAAATCAGCTGATACCTTGTTTATAAAATTTGTTTGTTTTATAGCAAAGTTATTGGCAGTTAAGTTTTCTGTATATACCTAACTTTGATGGTCAAAATGGAAAAGGGGTGTGGCCAAAAAGTGATCCCTGGGGGGCAGTGAGACCCAAATGTTTTTCTATTAACATGCATTTTTTTTTTTTGAAAGAGTGGACCATAGGGTACATGAAAATCCCAGAGACATTCAGTAGTGGGGTGTGCATGGTGATCCACCCTAACCTACAGACTAAACAGATGGAAATTTTCATTTTCTGTTGGGGTTGTGACATTTTGACTTGCTGATGACGTCATTCTTTGCATATTTGTTTAATGAAATGTAATTTAAATTGAAGAGTTAGTCAGTATGAATCTGCTGATATCCTGTTTTTAAATTTTGGTTGGTTTATAGAAAAGTTATTGAMAGTTAAGCTTCCTGTCTCCCTAATTTTGATGGTCACAATGGAAAAAAGGTGTGCTCACAAAGTGGTCCCTGGGGGTCAGTGAGACCCAACGTTTTTCTGTTAACATGCCTTTTTTGAAAGAGTGGACGCTAGGGTATATGAAAATACCAGAGAAGTTCAGTAGTGGGGTGTGCATGGTGACCCACCCTAATCTACATACTAAAAAGATGAAAAATTTCATATTCTGCTGGAGTTGTGACCTTTTGACCCCCTCCCCCCATGACATCATCAAGCAAATATTTGCTTAATGAAATGTCATGTACAGTACATCGAAGAGCTAATCAATACAAATCTGCTGATACCTTGTTTTAAAATTTCGGTTGGTTTATAGCAAAGTTATTGGCATTTAAGTTTTCTGTACCCCTAATTTTGATGGCCACAATAGAAAAGGGGTGTGGCAAAAAAGGGGTCCCTGGGGGGCAATGAGACCTAACTTTTTTCTGTTAACATGCATTTTCTGAAAGACTCGACTCTAGGGTACATGAAAATACCAGAGAAGTTCAATGGGGGGAGTGGGGGTGCAYGGTGAGCCTCCCTAGCCCATGGACTATTATGCTTGTTTGTTTTAAAGGAGACATATCATGCTAAATGCACTTTTTTGCATTTATAAACTATTTTTGTGTAATTATAGTGTCTAGGAGTGTAGAAAACTTTAATTTATTCTGTCCAGTTACTGCAAAGATATTTTTATATTTTTTCATTGGTCAAACTTTTCAGTTTGTTCAAAATCTGCTGTTGCTTATTTCGTTTCATTGTTTATTTCGTCACACTTTTTTCTTCGGAACTACCATTTATGGTAATGTATTTCCGGCCAATTGCATTTCATAGTCCGCCATTTTTTTCCTCGCTGTGTGATTTTGTAGTTCATAGCGTCATGCCGAATATGCAAGTTCAGAAAAAATGTTCGGTTCTGGGGTGTGTAAACCCACATCATTATCTACATAGACTAACAGAGTCAGAGCTTCTTCAAAGTGCCTGATTAAGTTTCATTTTTCAAGGAAATGGACCCACAATAGGGCGGAAAGTGCTTGTGGACAACACAGGATGAATGTTACAACAACAAGGGTGAGTTATGAACTGTAAATGT
>NW_013952595.1:51758-52793 GCF_001266775.1 Austrofundulus limnaeus
TTGCTACTGTTCAAAATAGTGCTTCAAAATTTTGTTTTATGGTTATATTTCAGAGACCGCACCAAAACAGCTTACTCTGCAACTCAGAACAGGGGTAAAGCAAGGAAAGCAAGGTCTGTGGAGCAACAAAAACGAGGAATTAAGACCAAAGCATTGCAGTTTTATTTTAAGTAGACCATAAGTGAATGATTTAGATGTGAAAAAGAAGGATTTAAAAGCATGATATGATACCTTTAATAAAGTAGATTTATAGAGTTTGTCACTACATGGATTTAAATGATGAATTCCACACTGACCCTGTCTGAGTCTCTTCAACCCACTTATACAACAACTTACACATTTCCCTCTGGCTCTGTTTAACTGCCATAAAAATAACTCAGCTAAGCCCTTTAAAATGACAAACCTATAAGTCATAAACTATTCATTTTACTTGATTTAAGAATAGTTTTGAAGTCATAACATCCCTCGCATTGCTTCCTTGATCAACTGAAGTTAATCCTCCTGCTGCCCTTGGGTCAAACAAGGCCTCAGCATTAAGACGGGTCGAGTGCATTTTGACCAATAGGCAGCAGGAGGTTTGAGATGAACCTCCAATTCAACATTTAAACAGGTCTTGGAAACTTTAACTGTGCATGACTGAAATTATAATTTTATGTCTTTTGATCAAAGTCTTTTTATTATTTTTTAACACAAACTACAGAAAAAAACAAACTAACAAGAACACAAAACAAAACACACACACACCCAAAATCCCTCCCATCCCTCCCCTCCCATACCGGATCTACTGCAACAACATAAAACCATCTTGTATTCATAAGTCAGTAATATGATGAACAGGTTTGTGTACATGAAACAATATTTGACCTTTACACAAAATTATCTGCTGAAATTTTTTCTACGTACGATATAAATGGCTGTCAGATATCAAAGAATTTGTTTACAGATCCCCTAACAGTATCTAATCTTCTCTAAATGAATGTAAGACATAACTCCTCATAACCAATGACCGTATACTGGAGGATGTGGATCCTTCCA
>NW_013952595.1:58291-72729 GCF_001266775.1 Austrofundulus limnaeus
AGCCGTGCAGGAAAAAGCAGGCCATAGCGAACATCACGTCGGTTGCGAAGGAGCCTCCTCACCTCCGTAAGAGCCTTGGCCACAGCTGCCATGCAGTCAGATGTGATGGTGATCGGTGACTCTTTAAAACGAAGAGGACCACGACTCCAAGCCCGACGCAGTATTTCCACACATTCTTGATAATAGTGCAGCTTAGCAACAATAACCCATGGCTTATCGCCTGACCTGTTTCCACCTGGAGAGCGATGGGCTCGGTCCACCAGTGGCTCTTTATCCATGTGTAGAACCTCTGCTAGCAGTTTAGCCACTGCTGAAGTGGAGCTGGATTCTGGCGTCTCAGGAACTCCAATAATCCGCACATTGTACCTTCTCATGCGCCCTTCCATGTCGTCACACTTCTTTTTGAGCCCATCTACTTCTTCTTTCAATTCCAACACGGTGGTGCGCAAAGCAACAACCTCRTTGGACCAGGTCGACAAGCCGCCCTCCACTTCTTTAACGCTCTGTTTCACGTGGTCCAGATCTGCGCGCAGTAGCATCGTGCCGTTAGCCACCTCAGCTCTCACCGCTTGCAGCTCCCCTTTAATAAGAGTAAACTCTTCAGCCAAAGCTGTTTTTATTTCGGATTTGATCACAGCTGAGAGATTGGTTTTTATAGCGGCAAGAATGTCAGACTTCAAGGAGAGCGTGTCCGCCTCGCTGCGGGAGGGAGAGGAGGGCCCCGAAAGTCCGGTTTTAGCTGCAGTCAGCTCCGAGGCGGCGTCAAGCCTAGCAGCCGTCGAGCTAGAGTGTTTGGTTTTCCTCGAGTTTGTCGCCATTCTTCTACTCTTCCAGGCAAGAATCACTCAGGGGTCGAGTCCGGATGGACCAAATGTTGAAAACAGCAAGGACATCTAATAGAGAACCACAAAGAGAACAAGTCGGAGCAGGAGCCCACGCGACACACGACTTACTCCTCCGCCATCTTGCCCCGCCTTACTTCTCCTTTTTAAAGACACAGACCTCTAATTTTATGTCTTTTTATAGTTTTATTTTATACCTTTTTATGATTTTAACATAGGCTTTTATGATCAGTATCCATCTGAAGTCTCTTCCATCAATCACAGCAGCAGCTGCACACTCTCATTTGCATAACAGGGGGCTTTTAAAATGTTTTTAACTTTGGATTATTACTTCTCAAATTTTACCAAAGCACTGCGCACAACTTACAATGAGCAAAAAAACAATTTTATACTTTTTCTTGCTTTATCACCTACAGATAAATAATACAAGGGAACATTGCCATAGATCACTTTAAAATTTGAATTCTCAGAATAGAAACAAATTAAAAATTGATTTACTTTTATTGTTTAGATTTGATGCTGCTAAAAGAAGAAGGAATCAGAGATTTGTTTCACATTGAGATTTAAAGTAAAACGAGTCTAAAACACTCAAATCAGTATGAGTACTGGTCATTTGTAGTCCTAAATTAGAACCCATTTACTCTGTGAAACTCTAATTGCATTGGTGACTCAGCAAAAGTCACATTCCTACAGGTTAATAATAGAGAGTAAAAAAATAGAAATTCAAGCTTTTGTGAGACCAAAGCAAAACATTACAGCTTTGTTGAGGAATAAATAAATTCACCTTAACCATTTCTTCCAACTCATGTTGAGAAGTGTGTTGTTTCCTGTCTGGATCTGTAGAGGTTACCAAAAAAAAAAATTAAAAATTCCAGCGATGACCTTTGAACTAAACTTTGTGTTCAAACAGGAATCATTTCCATTTCCAGGATGGAGCTGAATCATTGAGGAATGTAAACTCTTCTACCAGACATGAGTCATTACGCTTTTGACACTCAAAAGAGCTTTATTCCTCTCACAGGAAATAACTATAAAATTTATTATCACCACAAACAAACACTGAATAACTGCCAGTGACTGTTGTAAAAGGATGCAAACCATGAAGTTACAACAAGAAATCAAATTAAAATAATGGTGTCCGTTCCAAAGAAATTATTGATTTATGTCTAACATAGATGCAAGTTTTAACCACAGAACATTTGTGTCACTTAGTTGAAATTAAAGTTAACTGTTTACACATAATACAAAATGAATTAAAATACAGTATATTTAAAATTAATTGTTTTAGGTATTGTTTCCTTAAACACTAAGTGAACCTTGGTACAAAGTTTAAGTTCAACTAACATACAGAGAAAAATTATTAAAGTTTATTTTATGTTCAATAAAATACATATTTAAGCAGCACAAAAAATTGAAATGTCAGGACCTGTACCTTTCTAGTTGTTTTTATTATTACTTTTTCCTGTTCTTCTTTTTATTAGTCTATTCTTAGACAGGGTGGTCAGGATTTATGATCTTCATTAAATTTGTTGAAATTACAAAACATTCAACACTCCACTTTTTGAATGCAAGCTGTTCTTTTTTCTGTGAATAAGCAACTACAAAATACAGCAGATTGAGTCTGAATAAGAACAGTCAGTGAAAATATTGAATTTTACCATAATTGAGATTTATTTAAAAATGAGTTAGAATAGTAATCCCTGTGGCTAAACTATAATCTTTCAAATCAACCTTTAAATTTAAGCTGAAAAACACTGCAGGCATTGCACCAGAGAACATTGGTGTTATGGAAGAGGTATTACCCCATTTTCTATGCTTGATGAATACAAAGGTCAGTGCTTTATGACTTAAAAATAACATGTCTCTAAAAATGACCAGGTACTAAACTGAACTGAACATAATGTAAAGAAAAAACAGCCAAATAAAAACTCCCACATTGACTAATATGTTTGCCTCCTGATGGCTGACTGAACTCTGAAGGGAACAAGATGGTCGTGAACTGTCGTATCACCCATCTGTTTAAATAATGTTAGAAATTTTATTTTTGCTTCTAGGGAAAAAAAAACCCAAGAAAATATCATTTAGGTTCTGGGGTTTCTTAAACCGAGTGATAAAAACAAACAGCTTTTTCTCAGTTTACCGTACATTAGTTGTATATGGCTAGAAAATTGAGGCTCCTTCATCATATAAAAATGGCAAGTAATATTTTTAAAACATACACATATTTTTAAGACATTTTCTTTGTAGAGGATTAATTACTTAGCCAGTGTWTAATTTTTCATTAAAGTATGTATCTATTTAATGCAATTCATTCTGTAAATGTGATTTATAGCAATAGAATGCTTAAACCAGTAAACCTCTTCTACAGAATTAGTTTACCGGGATGTTTGGGYAAACACACTTTTGTCAAAAGCAATAAAATAATATTAAATAAAACATAACACATACTATATGATTAAATAAAATTAGCTGAACTTAATTTTCTGACACCTTTACCTACAGAGACTCAATATAAAGGTTTAACTTTAAAGCATTAAATTTGTCTCTTTTCTTTTTTCATTTTTTTTTCACTTGTAACTTAAACCAGAACACTCAATCCCCTTATGCAACAACTTGGCTCTGAGTAACAAATTTGCACAGATGGTGAAAGTTTCCCCTTTTGACTCATGCACACAAAGTTKATATGAATAATCAGCATTATCATTAACAGACAACAAACTATTTAAATTTACAGCTAAGGTTTGCACAACAAAATGAAATACGGACAATCGTATACAATATCAATATCAATTCAACTTCTGAAAATTYCTGAAAGTCTGTACTCATATCATTGCTTTGCCTTCTTTTTTTAGCAACAAACGTGACACTAATATTTGAAAGTTCTTATTGGATAAAAGATTATCCATTAAATTAAATTRTTACATTAAAACATGAAGACATGTTTTAATATGTTCAATTCAAATGGCAGATGTGAGATAACAGAAAGTGGGCATACACTGTATCTAGTCCCTCAAACATTGAAGTCATGCCAAGCAAACTCCAACATCCCAAGTTTAATAATCTATCTCTAGGTCCAACTACACAATTTAAATGAGCATAGTCAAATAAACCTTTCAAATAACTAGAAGAATGTTGCATAGAAGGGAGCTTCTTTGAAGAAGTGGGCCATCTCCTCACCCTTGTTGAGTGATTATTTGCCTTCTTGGGTCAGTGTTGGATTCAGGGGCCAGTTTGAACACTGAGGAGTTAAAGACATGCTGTAAGAAGGACCAGGACCAGGTGGGCCATCCATGTTCATATTTACACCAAGACTGGGCCACAAGCTCTTGCATAGCACAATGATGCTCTATCTTCCCTGATGTCGAGGTTCAGGACTTCATGCATCTGCAGGAAGGCTTCAATGACTCTATTTAGTAATTCCTGGTTAATAGTCTTCCGCAAAGCCACAAAAGTTGGCCTAGGTCTGATTACCCATAGTGATCAGTAAACAGCCACAAGAATAGGCGGAACTGCATAGTTAGATCACACCTGTAGCCGAAATACAAGTTGTTCCCCACAAAGCCATCTTCATTCTCRTCAGGGTACAAATGCTGGATCAAGYTCTATAGAAATTGTGTGTGGTCATTAGCATTCAACCCATCTTTGATTGGTATTTACAGCATTACCTTGATCAACAAAGGCCTTGACAGTCAGGAGAACTACAGTGATAGCTTCATTTTGGGTCCTGTCTACCTCAGTTGTAGCGATCTGTGTCAATTTTTTGCATTGTTGTCACCTGTAATGTCTTGATGGAGTTGAAACCTACATTAACACAAAGCTCCAACATCATTCAGCAATGCTTTTGAGAGCATCACAGGCCTTCTGTTCAACCCTTGGCAGCATAGGCTTCAATAGCTCCAAAACKAATTGTTGACAATGAACAGTGGGCTGGTTGCTTCGTAAGTAGCAGATGTAAAGCTGGGTTCACTGCGGTTAGGTCTGTCAGCTCCTGCGAGCTGACAGACTATTTTTTTGTCCCAAGCCCAGCTTACCACCACGGTCAGTTTAATGAGCCGCTTACCCTCATCAGTGCTGATATTTCCTGCCAGAACATCAACTACAGACAGTCAATTTCAGCTAAAGAGCTCCTGTCCGTYCAGGTCAGTGGGCAACATTCAGAAACTGTCACGTCGAAAAATTATTCTCTCTGATTGGTTGACGCAGCGCATCGAACAGCAAATATTCAACTTTTTGAACACAAGCAGCGGCTCCTTTGGACGCGCCACATGCACGGAAAACACTCTACCGCACCTACCGCCACCTTGCGCATGGCGCTAAACTGGCTAAATGTGCTGTGCTGCCCCTAGATATGCATCCACCATAGACTTTGCATGTAAACTGGCTGATTTGGCTGCTCAAAACGCGTCTGGTGTGAATCCGGCTTAACTAGTTACCACAAGCCCACTGACATCAAGTTCACTTGTTCGCATCACTCCAATCATGAAAGGAGCTATATTGAACTCTTGGAGGATTGATCTACCAACTCGAGACCCTGCTGCTCKAACACCTACCTCTAATCACACAACCCCAAAAAGGAAGACCCCAAAAGGACAGGCTGAGACTGGAGCCGACGTAGTGCCTTCCCAACCTGGGTCGAGGTGTTCACCCCATCAAACCCAGCAACTCTCAGATTCAGCTCGTGCATTATTTGCAGCACAGGTACTATGTAAGAGTCAAACTCTCCATGGTACTGCCCATAGCCTGCTTTTGGGCCTCCTACATCAAAACCAGGAGGAGGTCCTTTCCCTGCATCGGGGTTTCTGACCATGACCTCCTGCATTTGCTTTTTGTCTACCACCTGGTCCACCTCCAGACACTCCTCCATGGAGTYCAAAGAGTTACTATAGGAGAAACATGATTCACAAAGTCTGGTTTTAAAATAGTTGTTGGCTAGTCTCCCAGCTGTGACTTTCTGTCAGTCAGCAAACATTATTTCTGATAAATGTGATTCTAATCTTAGAATGTCAGATTTGTTGAATTCAACAGAAACTAGCATACTAAATTAAATAGTTTTGAATGTCCAGCCAATGTTAGGGGTAAAGCAGCTTAGATAAGTTGGCACACTGGTGTTTAACGTTACATAACTGTGTCTGAGGACAGCTGTRATACTTTGTACCTGAAAATGCTACTCTCGTTTCTCACCAAAAACAGCAGTACCAAGGGTTTTTAAATTATTTTTAATCTAAGTTTATAAAACTGATAAATAAATTCATACCATTGGAGTCAAATCAAATAGAAGTCTGGAACAGATCCATACTTCTTTCTGTGAGCTATGGGTGTTAAGTGGATTTTATTCGACTGTTTGTTGCATCACAGAGTAGATCCTGTGAGACCTGCAGCAGGTGTTGCTGCAGTACACGGTTTTTCTTCAGGTTTTTTTCCCCTCTCCATTATGGCCCCACTGTGGTAGTTTTGATTGGGGAACTGAACTTGAGCATTTGGCAAAAGTTGCAGTTTGTATGGAAACAGTTTGGATTACATCAGGGAACGTCGAGTCATGTAACTAACTACTGACACTGCAAGTAGAAATCTCTCTCTGGGTCCAGAAATCACAAAAAGATCAAATGGATGTTGGATTTTTTTATTTTACTTTATTTTATGTTGAGGTTGTAAAATATCTAATGTGTTGTAGGTATCTTTAAAATGACCTTCATTTCGTGAAATTGTGTGTGTAGTGTGGTCTGTTTTGAGGACACATGTTTTTGTAAACCCCAGATGTTTACCCACACCTGGTTTAAATCAGGTCACTTTCAGGAAACCGTCGAGGAAACATAGGATTTGCTCTGCTGTTTGTTGTGCTTTGACTCATCAAACAGTTCACTGACAGAATCTACCTTTCTGCTTTCTTTCTCTTGTTCAGCCATATCCAAACTAAAAACTTTCTTGTTTTACTTGCCTTTAGTTTTCTAACTGTTTTGTTCTTTCTGATGTCCTTATGGAAAAAAAAAAAACATTCCATTACATAATATTATTCCAGCGTCTGGTTAAACCAATGTGTCTCTGCTCGGTCAACACCACTGGCCTGGGGATAAAAGAGCTCAGGCTGGCAAACACACGAGAAATCAATCAGTCATATGTTCTTAGTCACACAGCTTTGCCACATACCTGCAGTCGATGTAGCAAACAGGCATGATAAACTGACCCAAAGAGACCGTCACTTCCAAGAATACGGCTAATACGCTGTGTTCCAAATTATTGTCAAAATATTCTCAGATTTTCCTAAATTGTCACTTCAAATGACAGTCAGCATTATTTTCAAGTCATCAACTGTGAGTATAATTTGAATGTTATTGAAAAAACCTCCCAATGATAATATTTTCACAGAGGCAACATGTTATGTTTGTTTAACGGTAAAATGCAATTCACATTTGCACATAGGAGGAAACATGTACTCAGGGCCCATCACAATAAACAAGAGTGACTCAAATACAGACAAACAGTTGTAACACACAAAAAAGAGAAGACTGGTACAGGTTCGTCATCAAAAAGATGGCAGGCAGAACTTCAAGTGTTTTTCAAGTCATCTGTTAAAAATTCTTGTAATTTTTCTTATCGCAATTTATATATTTCTTTGCAGATTATCACAATAGCCTCCCAGAGCTGCTGTTTGAATGTAAACTGCCTTCCACCCTCAGAGATCCTTTGCTCCAAAGGTTTACAGTAAAGGTTGAGGTTTTGGGAGGATGGGGCCACACCACAAGTTTCTCTCCTTTTGTAGCAACTGATGATGCAGAGGTATTCCTCGAAGCATGAGTTTGTGCATCGTCATGCATGAAGATTATTTTAGCCTTCATGTATTTCTGGGCAAACTGCAGCTGTTTCTGCTCATGAGCATTGGTTAGGAATGGTTAATGCATAACTGCAAGCCTCTGGAGGATCCTGGACCTTGATGTTCGTGGGACTCCAGAGGCACCAGCTGCTTCAAATATCTGTTTGCTGCTTGTTTAATGGCATTTTTAGCAGTTGCTTTCTTAATCGGATGCATTTGTCTGGCAGAGTCCTTCCTTGTGACTTTATTTGCACAAACCCGTGTTTGCTCTGAATGAGCCACAAATCACGCAAAAGCTTTCCCGAAATATCAACGGTTTGTCCAAAACATTCAACTATTTTAAGTTTATCAGCAGCAAGGAAATTCTTCTTCTTTTTTTTCATATTGCTTGAAACKGTCGGTCTGCTTAATACTGTGGAACGTCCTTCTTCAGCAGTTTTCTCTTATAATTGGTCTCACCAGGCAAACTAATTATCGCAGGTGTCTGAGRTTGATTTCAGTGATCCAAGGAGCCCTGAAACACAATAATGTCAAAGACTTTCATTGAAAAACAAAGAAATCTTTGAYACTTAAATAYAATTTGCACAATAATTTGGAACACAGTGCAGAATAACACCTGTTTTGTTCAGTATCAGTTTTTTTTCTTCTAAAATTGCAGCTCCAACTTAAGAAGCTAATTCTGTCTGCCCCTCGTGCTGTAGGAAGAAAACAAGTTTTATTTTTTAAAGCAGAACATGCAGGTCTACAAATACTGACCTGACTTGAGGTTAGTTCTTGTTAATCATACATCAGATCATTTCCAGGCAGCAGACAAATCAGCCACGCTTCTTTCTAGCACGGAGAATCTCTTTACTTCCGTTTCACCCCAATAGAGAGGAAACTGTCAGAGCGAAGGCATTTCTGATGCACGTCCTGTGTTAAACAGAAGTCACCATATCGAGACAAACAGGGTCGAACAGGAACTTATTGTGTTCTGACCAGCCTTTGTTTTTATGACAGTAAAATATACCTATAAGGGTGAAGGAAATTTTTCAACTGATTAATTGAATGTTAGATGCAGTATTGTATTTTATACTTTCTGATCATTGCAGGCAGCTTTAAGGCCATAACAGAATAAGAGTTGGTGTCTTGTCATGTTTTCTTTCTTTAACCTAAACAACAATGAGTTACRTTCTGACGTCTGACGYAAAAGGTAACACCTCCATGGGTGTAACCAGGAAGAGRTGTACATTATAAGGTCAATTCATTATTATAATAGAAGGAAGTTGTCAGTGGGTTGCACAGTCTGCTCAGAGTAGAGCTCCTGTGTTTTGTTTTGGTTCAGTCCAAGGTCTCATGCTGAGGCCTGCTGAGTGCTGTATGAACCTGATTGGAGTCAGAAGATTGAAAATAAAGTTTTAAGAAATCCGGCTGATTCCTGTTTATTCAGACATACCATTTTGAACAACGCATAATTTTCTTACAAGGGAATTGTGGTTTCTGTCAATGATTTCACATCTTTCATGTTTGTTGTTTTAGTGTATTTGTTGGTTTTTATGTGTAATTTATTATATTGATATTGATGGCATTTCCTGATTGCTTTTAACTAACTCTTAAAGCACTTTGGTCAACCTGTTTTTTATAGAAATACACGAATATCTAATGTCCTTTCTGTTTGACAGCCTGTGCAACATTTTTTTGTCCTCTTGCACAGTCAGTTTTAGGGGCTCCAGCACTGAGTCAGACTTCTTTATCAAATTCTTTAGGATTCCGAGTCTGTTTCTTCAGCAGGTGCCTTCAAAGATTAGCCATACGGTGAACAAGATTTGCGACATGTCACTGCAGTGTTTGCAGAACCAGAAAATTCTGAAGAAATCTGCTTTGTTTCTTCTTGTTAAAAAACCGGTTTTACGACTCAACATGCCAGCCCTGCCTGTAAAATCCTGCCCTACACACAAGGAAATAAAACAGTTAAATGCAAAAAACGTTGACAAACTTGTTTGTAGTCTATAAACTTCTGCATCTGTCTACAAGTAATTTGATCCACTCCTTGTGAATGAACTACTCTGGTTGTCTAAGGTTTGAAGGATTTAGATCAGGACTCAGAAGGTGATTTCAGAACAGTCTAGAATAGTTAGCCATGTGTTTTGGGTCTTCATCCTGTTGGAAGGTAGTTGCTCCGTTGCTTTCTGACACTGGGCAGTACATTTCACTCCAGAATGCCTTGATAGTCTTGAGATTTCAATGCAGATTTAAGACACTGTGTGGCAGCAAAGCAGCTCCAAAACAAAACCAAGCCTCCTTCGTCCCAAGTAGCACAATGTGTCTGGCCCATGCAATGCACTAACAGTCAACCCAAATACCGCTCACAATGACAACCCTTAGGTGTCCCATATGTGGTCTGCCAGAAGTGTTCAAAGCATTGGCCAACACCACATAAACCGAACCCTAACTGGACCATGATAGACCCCAAGTGGCATGCCATCTTAAAAACAAGATTTGGTGGCCTCTCTGGTTAACTGTGGCTCAATCAGCAACCAATGGTGCAATCTGACACTGATGTACCTTGACCTTGGAGTTCACCCTTAATCTCTTTGGAGGTTGTTTTTTTTCATGTTGCCACTTGAATTTGTCATCAATTGTCCTCTTGCAGCAGCATAAACGTCTGAATAATCTGTGGAGATCTAGTCACAGGTGCATCAAGCTGCTTGGTCATGGTCTTATAGTCTTTACCTTTAATAAGCTTCTCAATTATTTCTAAGTTCCTGAGACAGCTTTGTCATCAGCTTTCTGTGGTCCATATTCAGTGTGGTACACACCATGACCAAACAGCCCTGTGACTCTCTGTCACCTTTTAAATAGACCAACTGACTGATTATACGTTTGAAGACACCTGTAATGCTAATTAGAGGACACACGTTATTTTAATATGTGCCTATGGTCAAATTATTTTCTTTTTTTTTCTAGAGGTACCATCCTTTTTGTCAATTTCATTATTTTGATTTTAAATGATTCTTTAAACCAAAATTCACAAGCAGTGTGTGATTTTTATTGTCTATTTTTCTTATTTTTGCCAGCTTCCAGTTATTTCAGCAACCTTTGTAGGTTTTTTCTTTTTTTAACGAAATGGTCCAAACAAATTTGTTTGTGTCTGCAATGTCCAGTCAAGTTACTTTTTATGGTAAGTGTAAGCTCCTGTAAAAATGACGTTTTAAAATTGGAAAACAAAGTGGACAATTTGTGTTGAATTACCTGAATACTTCTAGCTGTACCCCTCTGATTCCTATGCCGTTGGAGTGCCCTAACTTTACACCAAGGTGAACTGAGTCACCTCTTCGTTCCTTTTTCTTTCTCTTTTGTTCTTTCCCCACTGGTGCAGTGAAATAAGACAGGATTTATGTTTTAAGAGCTCCACTAACATGGACAGATACATAAACACACATGTACAGCAACACAGAGCCAAACAGCAGGAACCGTGTGAGAAGCGAACCTGAAACTACTGATTTCATCATTTCTACCACTTACTGGTACGCCAGGGTACCTTTTTATGTTACATTAAAAATACCACTTCTCGGTAAAGTGGAGATTAACTGATGTTTATACAGAAAAGGAGGTCAATATTGCCGGATAATGGCTAAAATCTGAGGTTTGACAATAAAACTTTTAAATCTTCACCTTTGCAGAGATGCCAAAGGGGGTCTTGAGAGTTTGATTTGTCCAAAACTTAAGGCTGAGCTCCTTGAGAGGTTTTGTGTGGGGTGCTGTATTACATGACCGGGTCACTCCGAAAGGCTGAAATATGGGCTGTGTCTGCAGTCTCTGAATAAAATTGACTGGGTTCCCAGTGCTAGTTGGCAGATTCCAACCCGCACTGAACCAGTTTGAGATATCCATAGACAGAACCTCGTGGCTTAATAGTAGAGAGGGGAGCGTCTGGTCTGGGAATCTTAGGTTGTCATCACTGCAGAGATGAGACTGCAATATTGGAGCCAAGGAATCACCTGACCCTCTCAGGTCTACTTTTTATTTTACAGCCGAAATCACTACTAACCTCAGTGACGTTTTCTTCTCCATTAAATCTACATTTAATAAAAGTAAAATGAATGTAATATCCTGAGACTCCTAAGCAAAAGGCAAAGCTCTAAATTTACTGGTTCGTTTCTCCCCTCACTTCTGGTCATCAGGTATAGATAATGACATAAGGTACAAAATCCTGGACACAAACAGCTGAAATGAACTTCCTCCATAATAGCTGGACACAGCCTTGGAAATGTCTGCTGCTCCCCCTCATCAGAAAGAAACAGCTGAGGTGGTTCAGGCATCTGATGGGGATGTTTCCTGGATATCAATCATTAGAGGCACATCCTACAAGGAGGAAACTGTGGCAGATCCAGAATTTTCTAGAAGGATTATGGTGGTCCTCCCTGGTCTGGAGAGTGTTGGTAGGGGCAGGTCCGTCACTCAGTCTGTAGATGTTCCATATTCAATATTTGTTCATTTTTATAGTTATTCTTTAAAAAAAACACATAGCAGCTGACCAAAATGCTGTACAAAAATATATAACAAAAGAATAAAAGAAAACTCAAACTCAAACTATCACAGATACAAGAAAATAATACAACAGCAAGACACAGATGTTAGCTCACTCTGGGTTAAAAGCCAAAAAGAATGTTAAAAACAAAAATAGTTAGACAGAGTTTTTGATAATTAAAGTTATTTTTTAAATGGTTTTATTATTTTTACTTACTTTTTTTTTAGTGTTTAAAACATCTTTTTTACATATTTTGTAGGATTGTGTCTGGTTTTTCTGTTGCATCAGCTCGGCTATATTGTAAATGAGGACGCTACATCAACATACTTCTGATGTTAAAATTAACAAATAAATTAGTCTTGTATTTTTTATGAGGCAGTTATTTGAAATACACCACTTTTTTTAGATTTACCAGACACGTTAGTTTTTTTTTTTTGCACAAACCATGGTGGTATCAAACATCACTAATGATTGGGATGTCTCCTGGATATCAATCATTAGAGGGTGTATGGGCACATCCCACTGGGAGGAGACTCTGTGGCAGGTTCAGAATTTTCTAGAAGAATTATGGTGGTCCTCTCTGGCCTATGTCTTGCTGGGGTGAGGGATATCTGGGATTCCCTTGTGGACCTGTTATCTCCATGACCTCAGATAAGTGGAAGAAATTGGATGGATGGATGGATGGATGGATGGATGGATGGATGGATGGATGGATGGATGGATGGATGGATGGATGGATGGATGGATGTCTCTGGGAAGGTTTTCTGATAAATGTAATCATATGCTCAACAAAAAGTAACAGTAACTTGTTTCCAGTTTGAAGTATCTTATCAGTTTTGGCAAAATTACACCAAAAAACTTTTTTTTTATGTTTTTGCTATATCGAAATATAAATTGATTGTTCGATGGGAATAAGTTCATGTGGTTAGTTTAGGCAAAACCTCCAACACAGTTCTCTTTCATTTGCCTGCCTTTTGTAAATGAAAAAAAAAATAGAAAATAAAAAAATACATCTCATAACCAAGGCTGGCAGAGGCGAGCAGGGAGTCAGTGGGTTCACCGAGGTCCACCCTGGGTGGAAAGTTTTGGGATAGCTAGATGAGAGGCCTCCCCTCCGGGGCCCCTAAGACTAAGTGATCCCCCATTTGTACGGCTGTCATAAAGAATGGGCGGCTAAACCACTTTCCCACCAGGATTACAAAGGTAAAGCTCTCGATTGGATAGATGCTTCAGCACATCTAGACATTGTAATGCAGAATTTAATATTTCTTGTATTAAGTTAGATTGAGATTCTGACCAGTGGATCAAAGTGGCTTCTTAGCCCAACATTTTAGATGTTAGCCTAGTTTCTAACCTTGGAAAAGAAACATGGAAGTTTCTACTGAAGAGCACTGAAACTGGTCTTTGCATTCCTCAATACGTTTGAAATAATTGCTCTTCTTTCTTTTTGCTTAAAAAATGTCGTAGAACTTGATGTCACCAGTGAAACTCTAAAAGCAAAAGTATGTTGTGTTTTATTTATTTATTTATTTATTTATTTATTTATTTATTTATTTATTTATTTATTAGCTCAAAACTCGTTTGAAAACTAAACTACAACACCAGTCTTCAGTTTGGATAAGATTTTCCAAAGGGTTGATGTTGGTCAATCTTAACATAAATTAAAGATGTTGCTACAGCATTAGTCATTCATCAATTCATCCTTTTTCTTTGCCTGTTGTTTTCATTCCAGGAGTGTGGGCAACAGGTGCCTGTCTCCAATTGTCAATGTGTGAGGTGCAGGGGGAGACCCTGGACAGATTGCAAGGGCTACAGTATAAGTAAGAAATTCAACCTAGTCAGTGAACACAACAATGAACAAATCCTTCTGATTTTCTGACTTGTCAGTGGTTTGAAGTGTGTGATTTAGTTTCCAAATCTAAATTCCAACTTTTGAGGTAAACGAAGGCAACAATAAGTTCAGTTCAACAAGTCGGGACTTAGATTTTAGACATTTTTTTTACAGAACAGTGCWAACCTGAGAACGAGCATGAAACAATAAATTGTGACTGTAACATTTGTTTATAAAATCCAAGCGTGAATCGTTTCTGTACAACGTTAATGATGGGCTGTGAACTCTGTGGGATTTACCTGTTTTTTAAGCGATCCTGTTTAGCTAACGAGAGTCGCAGTCTTCATTTCCCATCAGGATCAACCACGCCTCTGTGTTAGCGTTTGTTTGTGTGTGTGTGTGTGTGTGTGTGTGTGTGTGTGTGTGTGTGTGTGTGTGTGTGTGTGT
>NW_013952595.1:72739-75886 GCF_001266775.1 Austrofundulus limnaeus
GTGTGTGTGTGTGTGTGTGTGTGTGTGTGTGTGTGTGTGTGTGTGTGTGTGTGTGTGTGACATGATAAGGTTTCCAAAAGATAACTCACTTCCTCTTCAGTGGATTGTTTGCTTTTCAGTCTGATGGCCACCAGCCTCCTTTGTGTTGGCAGCGTCCAACGACAGGGCAGTCGTATTGACGCACCCGACACCCTGAGAAAAAAGACACACATATTTTAACACATGTGCAAAAGCAGCAACAGAACATGGAATGCAAGATGAAAGGGAAAAGTTTATTTAAGCAAAATCCCTATTGTTATACATCATGATAACCCATATGTTTTGGTTCCATAGGAGCAGATGTAAACATTTCTCTTCAAACTCCCTCCTGAATCCCCAGCTTGGGTCATCCCATTTAATTCTCTTCTAATGGAAAGAACTTGGTTACATCACTTGGATTTCCACCAGAAACGATTTTTTTGCTCACACCAAGAGGCAAGGAAACAAAAAACCCATTGACCTCTATTTTCTTAATAAGGCTTGGATGATCATACGTATTATCTCTTTCTTGGAAACAAAATAAAAAAAACACTATCATGTCTTTATTGTAATAAAGATCCTCCTCAGTGGCTAGCTGTTCCAAGAACACACAGTAGGGATGAGGTAGGTAACCCCTGGTCTAATGTGAGTTCATATGAAAAGGTAATACCTCTCAGAGGGTAGAGGTGTTGTTAGTGATCCAGCCTGAACCCAAGAGGGGGGTTTGGTAGGATACTGGTGGGGTTAAACATAATGTGCTCAGGGCTAAAGGTGGTAAACTTATAAGAACATGGAGGTGATTTACTTTGGGGTAGTTGAGTTCAGTCTCTGTGGGTGAAGGTCACATCTAGTTAGAATCAGTGTCACACAACTGAAACTGTGTGAAAAGTTCAAAAACCAATGGTTTCCTAATGTTAAAAAATGTTACAAAAATACATGGGTTTATTATAATATTCTGAAATGTGTACCTGATTGAACAGTGTGTGAAGCCGCCCAATAATTTAATGTAAAATGCTGTGATGCCTGTTTTATTGTTGTGGCAATGAATGTAGTGTCCCTGCCAAATATTAATACCTTTTAAAGATAGACTGAAGTGACCTTTGTTTTCAACTCCTTTCTATGAGTTTGGGATCTGATTGTGTTGGGATCTGATTGTGTTGGGATCTGATTGTGTTGGGATCTGATTGTGTTGGAATCATCAACCTAATTTGATTTAATGTGAAAATTCTGACCAGTACCATATTTTATTTATTATCTTTATTATTGAGATCACAGATTTGTTTTTCAAGGGAGGCCAGGGCCTCAAAACAGCCTAAACATCCATTGTAAAAAAAAAAAGTATCTGGAGAAAACCATGGTACCCAGAAAAATCCAGAACCTCTAGAGAAAACCAGAATATCCAGAAAAATCTAGGGAGCTGGAGAAAATTGTATAGTACCATTAAGACTATCCAGAGAAAAACAGAGTATTCAGAGAAAACTGTGGTATTTTAAGAAATACCGATGTACCTGGAGAAAACTAGGGTATCCTGAGAAAAGTGGAGTACAGAGAACTCTAGATTATCCAGAGAAAACTGAAGTATCCAATTTAATTCACTTCAAAAATAATTTATTGGTCCCAAAAGGAAATTACAGTTTATCCAGATGATCCAGAGAAAAACAAAGTATCCAGAGAAATCCAGACTATCCAGAGAAAACTGGGATATTCTGAAAAAGTAGACCATAAGGAAAAAACCAGAATACCCAGAAAAAAAGAGTAGTACCCGGTGAATATGATACCCAAAGAATACAATACACAGAGAAAACTGGGATATTCTATGGAAACTGGTGTACCTGGAGAAAACCAGAATAACTGGTAAAAACCTGGGTAGCTGGAGAAAACTGGTGTATCTGTAGATATCCAGAGAAAACCATGACAAACAAACAAAAACAATGGTAAATTCCAGAATTACACAATTAGGAAACCTTTATATATATAAAACTACTTTCATTTGTTTTACCTTTAAAGACCTGACAGTCTCAAATACCAAAATCTTTCAAACATAGCTTTAAATTTTGAATCTTTGTTGACACAACAACATAACTGTTATTACAATTGTTTTCAAAACTAGACAGATAGTTATGAGCCGCATAAGAACCATGATCTATACCTGCTTTCTAACGATCTCCATCCTTATGAACAGAGATTTGTTTGTGTTTTCAGAGTTATTTAAAACCATGTGCACACAAACATTTTTAGAAAACAAATGTTCACATATATGTTGACTCAGCCGAGAGTACTGCATTCTTTTTCAGGGAGGACAGGTTTACTTTAGTTCACCTGAATGCTTTCAGGAGCTGAATGAAATGAATTTACTTTTGTTTGTTATGCTGTAACATAGAACGTGTTGTCTGTCCAAAAAAATAGTTGGTTTGTTTTTGCATTTTCTCCTCATTGTAATCAACCATTTGTGTGTTTTTATATTTTGACTTATAATTTATGAATGAACTGCTTTGGTTGTTATAATTCTGTTTTTTAGGACTTTAAAGACAATAATTAAACAGAAGTGATCAACTTAACAGAACAAATGATATTGTTAAACAAAACAAATGATAAATTTGAAGCAAAATGTTTAAAAATGGGCTTATTTCAAGATCAATACAAATATGTTTGTGTCTGAGCAAAATGTGAACACTTCTTCAGGTTGCGGTTTCCTTTACTGATAATCAGAAAGGAACTCTGATTCTTGCATCATTTCCTCCTTCAAGTAACAACGTTCACATGACAAGCTCAGACAAAGATATAACCAAGCATTTCTTGCTTCATCTCATTTTCTTMCAAAGGTACATACACTGCACAAGGATTTGTTTTAAACCCAGAATCAAGCACACACCCATTCAAGTTTGTTAAACAGCATTGTTATGGGCTTAACAAGCAGAGGCAAATAATCACTGTACTGTACACTCCTAGCCGCTCAAATCCAAACTACATTACAGTGAAAGCCTTGTGTTTTAAACTTCTCACAGTGACTCCATGTGCTGGAGCCAACACAGAGTAAGCATTATTCAAAGCAGCTGCAGCAGTTTGTTGCAGCAGTGTTTGTGAGTTGAATGTAAAGAGTAATAATGGAAATAGTGAAGTGTTTCAGTG
>NW_013952595.1:75941-78506 GCF_001266775.1 Austrofundulus limnaeus
CACACACACACACACACTTTTTTTCGTGTCTGTACTTACTCACTCCGCCCTTTTTCATGCGTTTGTCTGGTTGCTATACTGGATTTACAACAAAATGTTCTTTTATATTTTTCTTTCATTCAGGTTTTGTGCTCACCTTGTCCAGTTCTACGTCACTGTTTAGCTGCATGGAGTCACTCCAGGCTGTGTGCTTGGTACCATAATATGTTTATGGATTTTATTACTTTTAATGTTGGTGTCATGAGCTATTGGGTCGCCAGTGCAGATTACACTGATCCCTGCTGAGCCCCCTGCCTGTGTTCTAGTTTTTTTTTAATCCGTCTTAGAATCTGCAGGCAAAATCCTCAAAGAATGACTCACATATAATGAGGYCAGTGAAATGCAAAGAAGTATGACTGAGGGAAATGTAAATGTGATAATGTAGACGGTTGGTGTAATTATCAGTTGTGGGCATGTTTGTCCTAATCAGCTGACAGCTAATAGCACAACTTATTTCTTGTTTCGCAGATTCACTATGAAAACTTTGAAAACTATGTTTTGATAGCTTTAAGTCAGCTAAAAGCTAACTAGCAAGCTAACATCAACATAACAGGTTTGTGTGATTGTGTCCCACCAGTCTTCAGCTGGAAGGAGACGAAGACGTGTCATGCAGAATGAGGGACGGTGGTTTTTGCAGTTAGCAATTAGCTGTTAGTTACCGCTAAGTTTTACTTGTTTAGCAGTTTAGCTGAGTTTCTGCAATTTTTTTGATGTTTAGCATTTTAGCATTAACATTTTGGCATTAACAAAGCTCTGTGCTTAATTAGCAGCTTTTTGTTTGTTTGTTTGCTGTGCTCACAGCTGCTACTTAGTACCCTTTTTTTTACTTGGTTACAGGACACCTGAGAGTCTCCGTAGGTATATTACGTGATTATTTTAGGTTTACATACGCAACATCAGCAACATGAATTTCATTTTGGTTTTAGATTTTTAATTATTTAATTGAACTCTTTTTAAACAGATGGAATGATTATGATTCATTTGATTGATGATTTCAACTTCATTTACTTAAGTTTACCTGGTTTTTAAATTTTGTGCCTAAAAACATGTCTGTCTAATTTACCAAAGTCTGACTTGTCAGGATAGAATGGTACATAATCTGTGAACTCACATCACATGATAACAAAGGCAATGTGAACACTTTGTGATGCAGGTACAGAGTTAATATTGTTATATAAAATCTCAACAAAGAAGGATTTCTTAATTTTCAGAAACATTTCAGGGATAAATATATAACACTTCACACATTTGTCTGGCTTGTTGCTGTCACATGTTTTCATAGGAAGCTTCTCCTGCACATCTACATCGAAACATGCTTTCTGAATGACTCACGTGTGTAAAGTTAATATTATACTCTGATTAATAATTAATAATCATAAATCATTAACCACTACTGCAGTTGTAAAAGTCCAAACTGCAGCTGGGAATGTAGTTTTTTTAGACTATTAAAATTACAAAAACAAGAAAAACAATAAAAACAATAAAGCAGTAATGTTAAGAAATGACACTTTTGCTGAAGTTGCATCAGAAGGAAATGCTGCATTCACAGATGAGGAACATTAGGTGGCAGCTGACAGGGTAGCCTACTGATCTCTTTGTGACACCAGCATTAATAATAGACTTGGAAAGAGAACACTGGGAGATTTACCTTACACACACAGAACTGGAAGAGCCAGCACAGTGAATGATGATATGAGCACTGTCACATGAGGGTTTGGGCGTAATCTCATTCAAACAAGGAGGACTGCTTTGAAGTGGTTCCCACATTCTCATCAGGACTGACTGAGTCCACTTTAAAATCCTAAAGTGGATCTGTTTGTCATAAACATGATGGATTTTATTCCACCAATGAAAAATGCTTCAGTTACTCAAGATCCGCAAGYACCTAAATATTCTGTTACCAGTCAAAGTAGAACAAGTCAGTCAGTTAACTAATAATAATTATGAAGTCTTACCAGACCGTACCACAGTCTTACCTAACCATACTCTAGTCTTACCACACTGAAAAAAATGAATCTTGGGTGTAGTAACATTTATTTATATTAATTATTATTTTAAATTTTACAAAAAATATAAAAATTTCTAAACTACTAGAATTTACTAAACAAACAATATTCTGTGGAAGTTGCCTTTTGACGGAAAAACCAAGCCGAAAACTTCTCACATTGACTCCGTGAGTCACGTTTATTAATAGAAAAACATCTAACTAAAATGGCACTGCACATTAGCTGACAAAAAACACCCTCAGAAACGTCACCGGAACTCTTAAAGAGACCGCAACAATTACCTGGATCCTAACATTAAAGATGATGAACCGTACAACAATACATATAGCAGAAACAACATTACATACAGCGGGTAAAATAAGTATTGAACACGTCAACATTTTCCTCAGTAAATATATTACTAGAGGTGCTAATGACATGAAATTTTCACCAGATGTCGGTAACAACCCAAGTGATCCATACATACAAAGAAATTAGGGCTGTTAATCGATTAATAAAAATTAACTAATTAATCGTAAAT
>NW_013952595.1:80066-95895 GCF_001266775.1 Austrofundulus limnaeus
GGTTGGAATTATCAAAGGTTTTTGACACCTGAGAGACACCGTAGCAACTCCTTTGTGTTTGGAAGCAGAGGGTGGGGGTGGGGGGAGGACCGGGGAGGATGATTCAACCACTCAACCACTAGATGTCGCTGAAAACAACAAATCCTACACACTGTGCCTTTAATAAGACATGTGAGTTTCGCTTTGACTGTTTTGTTCATGAAGAAGAATCCAATAAAAGTTCTTCAAAATCACCACCTGGTGGTGAAGTCCAGGGAGGATGAGTCAACCACTCAACCACTAGATGTCACTGAAAACAACAAATCCTACACACTGTGCCTTTAATAAGACCTGTGAGTTTCGCTTTGACTGTTTTGTTCATGAAGAAGAATCCAATAAAAGTTCTTCAAAATCACCACCTGGTGGTGAAGTCTTGAACTACAACATGAGCTACACCTCTCTCTGTAGCTGTGATGTCATGCTACAATATTGTGCTTGATACATGCACACTGTTAAGAACTTGTAACATTTACTATAAAAAATCCTCGTAACAATTTGCACTTACTTTTGTTAAGTAAATTTAAATCTTATAACATAAACTTGATCAAATTAAGTAAAATTTACCTGATTTATTCACAAACCTTTAACTATATTTTTAACAACTTTCAGTGGATAATGATGAGTAAATATTACTTGAATTTGTAGCATTTAAATTTACTTTACAAACATTGGTGCAAATTCTTATGAGGATTTTTTTTTCAAGTTAATCTTACAAGTTCTTTGTAAGAGTGCACATGCGTCAAGCACATTATTGTAGCATGACACCTTACAGCTACAGAGAGAAGTGTAGCTCTAGCTCATGTTGTAGTTCAAGATTTCACCACGAGGTGACAGTTATTCTTTTTTATGAACAAAACAAACAAATTGAAACTCACCGGTCTTATTAATGACTAGGTCTACCACTCTCACTTGTGGTTACTTCTGCTGAACAGTTTAACACAAGTTAACAAATAATGAACACATAAATTAGAGTAACACAACAGACTAAATGCTGAAATAACAATGTCAACCAATTCCCTAAAATGATTTAACAACAACAAACATGAATCCTACCCACAATCCTCCACTGCAGTCACATGACAAACAGCCAAACACAGCAGAATGCTACAATATGCATTCCCTGTTCCCTGACAACTAAATATCACCTACATTATGTCATCAAAAGTGGACACCAACAAATGTATTCAAGCAAAAGAAACCAGACAACTTATGTTTTATTTCGACCATGTCTTGTCCTCTCTTTGAAAAGTGAAACAAAGGAATGAGGAGCAGCAGACGTTGTGTGTGCATGCGCCCTCAGTTTTAGCCCAGAAGAGTAGAAGTTACTTAATATATTTATGTTTATGTGCTGTCCAGAAAAATCACTTTAATATTACTGGTAAAATAATATTAGCATTTACTTTTTTGTACAGTAATATTGATATATAATATAATGCTTATTGTTTATTTATTAAATTCTAGTAGTTTAGAAATGTTGATTTTTTTTGTAAAATTTAAAAGAATAATTAAATAAATGTTACTACATCCAAAAGTCATTTTTTCCAGTGTACTCTAGTCTTACCAGACTGTATACCAGTCTTACTTAACAATACTCTAGTCTTACCGGATTGTGTACCAACCATACCAGACTGTGTACCAGACCACCATACTCTAGTCTTACCAGATTAATTATTTGAATACCAATTATTAAAAAAAATAAGTAAATCATAATTTAAAAAAAGACAGACGCTTTTTATTGTTTTGCCCTGATACCTGGGGGTTTTGGGGGGGCTGACAGATCTACTGGTCTAGAGTAGAACACATGTCCGGCTCTGTGGAGACTTTCCACTAAACTTTTGACAACTAAAATCTACGAAGACGGACAGGATCACCGTTTCCTTATTCTCTGTGAAAACATCTGAAGTGAGTCGGAGCTGCCTGCTACTCGGTAGCTATTCTTTTCCAGGACACCCCCCTCTCTCTGGGTCAACTCTGTGTTTGTATACAAGAACGCGTCACAGTTTGCGTAAAGACGTCCACACCCATCAGCCCCCCCTCCCCGCTGCTCTGTGTGAATCTGATGCAATAAAGGCAGCGCTCACATCCCGCCTCCATCAGAATCACCGGGCGGCTTCGCTGGCCTAACACAGACCTTATCTCCGGGATTTTAACCTCTTTTTATTTTTATTAAGTCCATCCAAATTATCTGTAGCTCTTCTATTTGTTAGAGTGCTTTGACTTTTACTTGAACTGTTTTATTTAGATCATTCATTTTTAATCATTTCATTCATTTGTATCGCATAGAAAATAAATATTCACAAGGATTTTTTTATTATTATTTTTGTGAAGAAATTCCACGGATTTGTCTGTATTTTGAGGTTTTTCTCCCTTCACCTGAAAGGATTTTGGCTTCATCCTCCTTCCTCTAAAGGTGAGACGCCGGTTTCTCTTATTCTGAGGGTGGAAAATTACCAGCTGTAGGAGGTGTGCGTCCACATTACGGGAAGCTGAAAATTTAAATAAAAAAGGTTTTGTGATACCTTTCTGCTCCATCATCTAATTATTCATTTAACTTCTGTTTTTAATTATATTTGTGTTATATTTGAATTTATGAGTAAATGCCGTTTTTTGAATTTATTTATTTATTTATTTATTTATTTATTTATTTATTTTCGTGTCAGTAAATAATGAAGGTGTGACAGTGATGCTGCAGTTCTGGACACGAGAATATTCAGCTCCTGACTYACACACTGGGTGGAAAGTTAAAGTGTGTGTTTGAGTCAAAAATGCAGACAGTCAGGAGACACAGCCATGTCCATAAAGGGACAACACGTGTCTTTGTTTCTGTTGGAGCCGGCTGCGGAAACAATGACGTTAAGTCCGTTTTTACGCCTTTTTTTTTTTWTTATTTTGTTTGGGTTTTTGGCACTGCCGAAGGCTAAAATCCACATTTTTTTATAAACTGTTTAGACTAAATCGTAATAATATTTTCAGCTCATCTAAAAGGCAGCCTGAGTAGAATTTCATAATGTGACATCTATGTCATGTTTGAAATAATCTGGGTCTATGTCTGGAGTGCTTTTGTGGATTAAAAGTCATTGGCGCACATTGCGGATTTTTAACGATGAGCATCCTCGATGTTGAGCAGGATGTAACTCCGGTATTTTTCCACTTACCGATGCGTCATCCCCCCTCCCTTCCTTCTCCCTCCCCTCCCCCTCCCTTTACAGAAACAGCCATGTGACCTGGTGCGGCTCAATGGGCGCGCACAGGTACAGAGGCCGGGTGCAGACAACAACAATAATAATAATAATAATAATAATAATGAACATTCCCTCCTTCCTTTCAGCTCTAAACATGCCCAGTGAGAAACAGCCCGCTGCCGAGATGAAGTGTCTGAGTGCTGCTCCAGATGATGACAGCAGCAGCACTAACAGCAACGACTTTGGTTATCCTGACTTTGGCAAGAAGGTCCCTCTGGACAGGTGAGGTTCAAATCCACAGTAAAACATCCCTCCCACCCCCCATCGCACACGCTCAACTTTTTTTTTTCTGTTCCTTTTAAAGCCAATATCCTGATTTGGACGCAGAGAGCCAAAACTTCCTCCCTGAAGTTCACTCCAGCAAGAAGAAGTATGAGGCTGAATATGTAAGAGCTCGTTCCAGCAGATTTATCAGAATGTCGTTTTCCTCTGTCGTTGCTGAGCGTCTTGTGTTCTCCACAGCACCAAGGCAGTGCCTCCTTTGGGATGTCCGTCTTCAACCTAGGTAATGCCATCATGGGCAGTGGCATCCTGGGTCTGTCCTGGGCCATGGCCAACACTGGCATCGCCCTGTTTGTGTAAGTGTCTTGTGAGTAATTAAAGGTTCCTTTGATGAGCCTGAAGGAGTGGAGGCAGGTGTGGTTTAGTCTTCTGCTTCAAGGTCCTAATGTTCCGTGGATATCCCGTCAGCAGCTGCTCGACCCTGAGAGTAGATAACGCTGGATGTTTGTGATTGTTCTGATTATTTTTCTCCATTTCACTCCTTTGCACTCAAGTTTCAGAAAGAGAGAGACTTCCTTTTTAGCAGGAGTGCACCCTGTTGGTTGTTCAATGCATCAGATTTGATAAAATGTTGAACTTAAAGACATTTTAAGACCTTTCTCCCCGTAAGCCGCACGTCTGATTGGGTGTCTCACATGGAAGTTGTGAGCCATTTTACAAACGCAGGGAGCGGCCAAGGAAGCAGATTAGCCGAGCTAATCCTTCTGCACCAGCCGTTACGTAAACAGAAATGCTAATATAGGAGATCATGAATGGAGCAGAGAGACTGACCAATTTGAGCCCTTGATCTGCAGGGTTGTCAGGGATTGTTAAAAAAAAACCTCTGATACAAACCCCTTACTGTAACAACCAATCTCTCAATTTTGATGATTCCACACAAAAGGTCATCTGAGTGTATATCTGCTGAGTTGAAGGGTATAAAGCGGTAGGGGAGATGAGGAACTTCTAAGAAAAGCTGGTATGCAGACAGAGGAGGGGTAACTAAGTCTGCTGGGTGGCAACGTCTGTGAAAAGTCTCAAATGGCGACACTGGGTGGGGGGGATTAATTTTCACCTGGACTATAAATACTCCAGGACACACTGTCCCTGAGACGTTAAGAGGATCCCATACAGGGAAACCTTTCACCCTTTTCAACCCTTCTGTTGTGTTTTAAACAGGATTTTTAGAAACCAAGTTGGGAGTTTTGTCAAAATGGAAGCAAACCTTAAACTGGACATGGCACAGCAGTAGTCACAACAGATCGATACTAAGCCTTATTCTTTGCACGTTAGCATTTATTGTCTACTGTTTTCCCCTGTACTTAACGCCTCTGTTATGGGTCAACAGCTAAAGGTCCTTACTGTGTGTTTACAGGATTCTCCTCGTGGCCGTCGCCATCTTCTCTCTGTATTCTGTCCACTTGCTGCTAAAAACGGCCAATGAAGGAGGTAAGCAGTCGTCCAACTTCCTACGTGCTCCGTGTTGCCTAAACGCCCAAAGTAAAATGACATTTTTGTATTTGTTCAAAGGTGCCCGCGTTTACGAAGAGCTGGGTGCCAAAGCCTTCGGGATGCCTGGCAAACTTGCCGCCTCCTGCTCCATCACCATGCAGAACATCGGAGGTGAGGACCTGACTTTTCAGCAGAAAATATACCAATTTATATTTAGTTGTTAACAATGAAACTCTTGGTTGTGTCTTCACAGCCATGTCAAGCTACCTCTACATCATTAAATACGAGCTGCCTATCGTCATCCAGGCTTTTACAGGAGCCAACAACAAGTAAGCTGGTTTTAAACATCTAAAATCTAAATCTACATATAGCACATGTTGCACAGAAGTGATATGGTTATATTCCATGTCCAAACCAGATGAATAACTCTTTATAGTCTTTATAGTCATTCCGTTAGATTGAGATGTTTGACGTGAACAATAAATAAAGAATATTTAGTATTCTGAGTGGGTGTTTGTCCAGAAAATGACTGAAAACTAAATGTAAGTGAGCTGATTTGGATGGAAACACTTGGACTGGCACGAGTAGCAAAATGGCTGCCGGTTGTTTTCTCAAGTGTTTAGAGAAGCAAAGTCTTTGTTAGAGTCTGGGGCGGGGGGACTGTGTGTCCCTGTAAGAGGGACGTTTGGTTGTGTTGAAAGAACGCCAGAGCTTCCATCACAACCCTTCAAAGAGCTCCTTCAGAAGATGGAGGCGGTGCCGCTTCGAGACGGAGCGAAGAATGAGCTCACTGCGAGCCTGGATCCAACTTTAAAATATTGATGTGTCCCGGGCTCTTGAGTGCCGCTTTGTTGCTTCTATTTCGGCGAGGGTTGGCGTCATCCTGTGCAAGTCTAGCTGTGTGTGTGGGTTTTGTCAGGTTGAGCTGTTCAATCGTGCGACTAGATCCTGTCAGAACAGTGGATTCAGTAGAAAAAAAAGTCTGCGCTCAGGCTGAGCTAGGTGGTTAATTAGCTTGTAAAGAGAAAAGCTGGTTTTAACGATGTATTGACCGAATTAAATGAGGTTTTATCGCTGACATGTTGTTTTTGTCACATCACAGTGAATGGTACATTAACGGAGACTACCTGGTGCTGCTGGTGTCACTCTGTATTATCCTGCCACTCTCACTGCTCAGAAACCTGGGTAAGGAATGGGATAAAAGATTAATTAAGCTTTAAAAAAAGAAGCAGCTCATGGTTCTTTTTTGTGTTTTCCCTCCTTCCTCAGGCTACCTTGGTTACACCAGTGGATTGTCCCTCCTCTGCATGGTGTTTTTTCTTATCGTGGTGAGTATTGGCCCCACCTTGTGTCCTTCATTCTTGGCGTGACAACATTATTTCTATTTCCCGCATGTACTTGTTGCGACACGTCACTGGTTTCCTGTTAAATAGATAAATCTGTTGCCCTTGTAAACAAAGAAAGATTGGTGCCAGGCAAAGATCACATTGTTTGAATATGTTCTGGATAACGGTTTTAACAATGTTTCCTCGCCTTTTTCTTTAGGTGATTGTAAAGAAGTACCAGATCTCGTGCCCTCTGCCGTTTTCCGACCATGTGAATGAAACCATGCAGATGTTGAACGGTACCTCCACCAGCATCAACTCCACTGGGGACGAGGAGGACACATGCACACCAAAATATGTCGTTATCAACTCCCAGGTAAAGCCATTTTACAGTCAAAATATCCACAGAACTAACATTTGAAAAATGGGGGATCATCATGTTTGTGTTATGTTGTATTTTTCCAGACGGTCTATGCTCTACCCATCCTTATCTTCGCCTTTGTGTGCCACCCGACCATTCTGCCCATGTACGAGGAGTTGAAAGAGTGAGTGCCTCCTCTATTGCTTCTGAACATTTTTAATTACTTCAGTGGTCTGTTTTTTTTTTTTTGTCTAAAAATAAAATATCCTTTCCTTCTCGAACAGTCGTTCTCGCAAAAAGATGCAGAACGTTGCCAATGTGTCCTTCCTAGCCATGTTCATCATGTACCTGCTGGCTGCCCTCTTTGGATACCTCACCTTCAACAGTGAGTCTTTCATTTTCTATCCAGAACTGATAACGGTTGGCAAAAGGAAATTTTAATTTGAGTCCTCAAGGCCACTCATGCAGCAGTGTGAAAACCCCCACCTGACGCAGCCGGTGCCAATGTGTTCCTGTTTGTCCTCACATTTTAGAGGATTTTCTGGGACATTACACCACTTACATAAGAGCATAAACATCAGTAACACCGGGCGAAACCCTTCAAAATGTTGTGTGCAGTCACAGCACACCAGCAATGTCAAACACAGAGTTTAGTTCTTTAGTTTTCAGGTTATCATTTCAAAATAAATAGCTAATTAGATGTTCAAATATATCCCATGTTGGTGACAAATAGAAAGTGTTTCACACCGCTGATTACATTTTACAAACTCAACTTCAAAGTGTTTTTTTAATTTGCTAACATGCTAAAAAGGGCTAACAAACTGGTTTAAGCGCAACACTTAGCATAACGTTGCTCTATTATTTCAGCTTACTAATGTTTGAAAACAATGTTCAAACAAACTACTTTATATGTAAAATTATGTTTACAATCACTTTTATGAGGCATTAAGCTTTAGCTTGCAGCTAAATGCTAGTGTCAGTATGCTAACATTTACAATGAAATGGCTAAAGAGATGGTGTTGAGCATTTAACATAAGTTATCTCATTGTTTCAATCTGCTAATGTTCAAGGAAAGCTAAACTAATGAAACACTTTTGGTTTGAAACATRTTTATATACATGTTTAGCCCGCATATCTAGTCTTTTAGCATGGCTAAAAACGTTGATTTGGTTTTATTTCCACTGATTTGCTTACAAATAATAAAGTGGTTCCAAATTAATACCATTTTGAAACATTAAAACTGACTTTCTTTGTTTAAAAACAGATCAAATATATTAGCCCTCTTCGTATAATTTATTGTGTGCTAACACAGTAATATATACACATGGATGTTTTATCTTTTATTTTTTATCGCTAACTTAATTGGATGGATGTTTTTTTTTTTCTTCACAGTACACGTGGAAGCTGAGCTGCTGCATACATATTCCAGGATCTACAAGAACGATGTTCTTCTGCTGGTGGTCCGTCTGGCTGTTCTGGCTGCCGTCACCCTCACAGTTCCTGTAGTGCTCTTCCCTGTAAGCATCAACAAAGTGCATTTACTCATATAATAAGCTAGAAGGAATAATTCATACTAGAACTTTACCTCTTGAGCCCCATGCCCCTGGTACCATAGGCAAACTGCATTTCCTATTTTTGAATTCTTTTAACTACCTTAAGATCCATCAGTTAAATGTGGACATCGTTTGGTATTATCCGAAATCTCCGAACCTTGGCTAATAGCTCATAAAAAACATTTCTTCATTCACCAAACACAGTTAAAACATCAAGCAGTTGAAAACACCTAGAGGCAGAAGAGGTTAACCCCCCGTCTCCTTCTGTACAGATCCGTACATCCGTCATCCACCTCTTGTGTCCCAACAAAGACTTCAGCTGGATCCGCCACATCATCATCACTGTGGTCCTGCTTGGTAGCACCAACCTCCTGGTCATCTTTGTTCCCACCATCAAGGATATCTTCTGCTTCTTTGGTTAGTATCTGCACGACTCTATTGTGTTATGTCTTAAAGGTGTCACATTAAGAAAATTGAGTGACCATAATTATTATTTATTCACATTCTCTCAGGCGCCTCTGCTGCTTCAATGCTGATCTTCATCCTGCCATCAGCTTTCTACATCAAACTGGTCAAGAAGGAGCCAATTAACTCTCAACAAAAGATTGGGGTAAGATAAATATAATATTTAGGATATTTTACCTCAAGTCATGTGTGTATGGTAAATGTTTGGGCCTTGTTTTGGGTCTTATRTACACTACATTAAATATTTTCGAAATTGAAGAACTTTAAATTTAAATTTATTCCATTAATGTAGACGTTCTCACCACCTAGTGGTTCAACATGGGTATTTCAGCAAGATTTTTTCTCGTACATTTATGGGGTCTGAGCCATTAATTTGGCTTGTTTAAAAAGTTTAATATTTAATCTTTGTTGCAAAGTTGAACTATATTAATTGTAAAATTATTTTCTTCTCCAGGCTATCTTGTTTCTGATATGTGGAATCATAGTGATGGTTGGCAGCATGAGTCTCATCATCGTGGACTGGATCATGAACAGCACCAAAGACAACGGACACTAAAACTCCAGCTTGGCAGAAACCAGGTTCTCTGACTTGGACTGTAACTAATGCACAATCAAGATCAAAACTTGTCACGAACGAAGAATACCATTAAAAAAAACTCACTTGATTCTCAGTTTTGACCTACTGAGCGATGGTCCATGCCATTCCTAGAGAATGTATCTGAACTTTGTACAGTACGCTGTTGTAGACCACAAAGATGGTGTTTTTTTTTCTTTTTCTTTTTATTGTAACTTTGAAAATGTTTTAATCTTTATATAGTTAGGGTACAGCAGAAAACAACTACATAAATGTGCCTCGTAGAGACAACATAGCGGTAGAGTTTAAAAAGCTACTCTTGGGTTTGTGGTGTTTGAGTGTGTCTGTAACCTCCAAGCTCAACCACAACATCCTGCTGAGAAAAGTATGTTAAGACTGACCGGAGGCTACGTGACTTGAACATTTATCCCACGGTTATTTTTAAATGTTCCTCATTTATTTTGTTTTTTACTTTGCCAAAAAATGTGTTTGTTAAACATCCTTGTATGTGGAAGAGCACCTGAGGTCGGGCACTTCTGTCAGCGGCGTGCCCTAAAACGTTTTCAGTATTTCTACTAAAGCTTTGTGACATTGTTAGAAGCTCCTGTGTCTGTTAACAGAACCAGACTGTGAGAACTGCAGAGTATTATACAATAGATCAAGACTTAAACTGTACTTAACACTTTATAGCTTTTCAAATATTTTATTGGTACCGGTACATAATGCGAGGCGACAACAATGCTGCTTTGAGGAGTATAAAAAATGGAAATCTGCTAATTTCTGGTTCTCTACTTGTGGACAGGGATCCACAAAAACGGGAATCCCACCAATTTTCTGGCTCCATTTTCACTCATGAACGTGGAAACAAAAAAATAAAAACGTAAATCTTTGGAATTCCAGTTCCATTTTCCAATTGTGAACATGGAGCCACAAAAACTGGAAATTTTCTGATTTATGGTTCCATGTCCGATCATGGATAAAGAGCCACAAAAACATTTCTTCTCTCCTAGCCAGAGTGAAGGGACACAATTCTTTATGGGAGAACTCTTTAAATTTGACTACATGCAGTGGTTGTGATATTTACCTGTTACACTTACAAACCAACAAAGAACAACTGTATAAAGTCCAGCGTGCTCTTTAACATTACCAAAYGAACAGAAGAGTGGATTTTGTGTTTTTTTACGTGCGGTTACACGGTTTGTGCTTTTTGAAATGTTTCACAATGAAGAACTTGGGAGCTCAGCGAGAACTCACTTCTCGCCGCGAGACGATGCACTGTGCTTCCGACACGCATCAAAACTGTTTTTGTCATCTATTTATGGGAGACCGTTTAATCAGTGTCATCTATTTTAATATATTTATATATTATTGTGTACATATGTGTGTGTGTATAAATCTGTTGTGTTTGAATGTAAATATGGTTTGCTTTCTTTTCTTTTTTTAAACCAAGAAAACATTGGCGATGTAAAAGAAAAAGGTGGTGAATTTGTGACGCTGTTTTTTTCAGCTCCTGAATACAAAAGATGATGGATCAAATTGTTCTTTTTGGCACAGCACGGTCGGAGAGGACACCAAACCTCTCCTGACCTCAGAAGCAAAAAGGGCTTTGCCCGTCAGATTAAATACTTGTTTCAATGAAACACCTATATGTATATTTTGTATTTAATGTCCTAATAAAACCAACTACACTCAACTTGGACTTTCATTGTTTTTTGTGGACTGCTCCAATTTTGAATTTACTATCGTTCAACCTGGAGTCATTTTATCTTTCTGCACAAGTAATGCAAAAATAAAGTATTGGGAAATTTTAAAGATTGACATTGTTTTAAGATGGCAGCTCAACATTAGCAAAACCAAAAAGCTGGTGTAGAGACCTGACGATAACCTCAAACCAATCCCATCTATGTATCAGGGGACAATAGTAATAATAGTTCAGATTGTTCAGGAATACAAATACCCAAAGCATCTGGACAAGTACAGTAAAGGGACTCATCAGTGAACACAAAAGGGGTCCAAATCAGAGTATTTCCTGCTCAGACTCAGATCCATAATGGGACAATAGTGTCACAGAAGCCAGTTCAGTTGGTCCAAGCAAGTGACTTAGAATTTTAAGTCCATTACTAATATAGAAGAAAAATACTCGCATTTCTACTCATTTCTTTTTTKTTTACTTTTGAATTGTGAGATAGGTGCAAAATAGAATGTTTGGTTTAGATTTTTTTTCTTAAAAACCAAGTTTGTTTTGGAGTTTTACACCACTGGTGGCAGAGGAATTTCCATTCAAGATTAAAACAAGTGTTTCCGATTTGCTTTGGAAGTGACCCCATTTGTGATGAACCAACAAGCTCGTGGATCATCTGAGCAGACCCATATCCCAGATAAAACAACTAAAACTTTTCAAGTTTCACAATGAAAACAGCAGTCATAATGACCATTGGGTTGTCATTTTGCACTTGTTTAACAACCTCATTAACAACTGTTACTTTGTAGACTGAAGGCCCAAAAGTTTGTAAAGCTTTTCGGCTAATATACTTTGCAAAAAGCAAGGAAATTTGTGTTTAGTAGATTATTTCTCTGTTGTAACAGTGCTTTTTGGTAATATACCGGACCCCTGATGAGTAGCACCTGGGGATATCAGAAACTCAAAAAAAGTGTCAGTACCTAACCACTTCAAACCTGAGGGAAAAAAATACAGATATCTTAAATTACCTAAGAGATTAAACAAGAACAGAGGATTGAATTCTTTTGACAATGTCGCCCTCTACTGGTCATCTGTGGAAACGAGGACAGACCCAGATAAAAGGCTTGTTTTTGCCTCAATATATAAACAGTATTTTAAATCAGAATCAGTATCAAAGAAAAAGTTTTTGTTTTCCAAATACATTAGACAAATTTTAAGATAAAATGTCAAATTGTAGCCTCAGCATGAATCAAAACTGATCAATCAAAACTAAGATATTGGGCATACATCGTCTCAAGTCTGATTTCTGGATTTTATTGGAGCTAATTAATTAATTAATATAATGTGACTTTAAATAACTGAATGACAATGTAGGTAGTTACACATCTAATCTGGCTTTCACTATATAAACATTATTTTCAAACATCTTAGGACTTTTTTTTCAAAGAGGCAAACATCTATTATYGTCTTCACTACAGGGAATGCTTATTTTCTGCATGGTTTCAAAGACTTGATTTAGATAACCTTTTATTTTTAATTCTGTAGGAACACATTTTTAATACATGCAAAATACCAGGCTGAAGCAGTGTAAAATAAATTAAACCATCATTTTTATTTAAATCTTGTTTTCGGAGGAAATATGGGGCTCAAAGCCACTGATAATTTGAGCAGAAGTGGGTGGGGCTTCTGAAAAAATCTGAGAGGGAGTCCAGTTCTCAATCACTAAAGCTCAAGTCAGGTCTCTTTTTACAAAATTATCAAAACTGAGCTTTAAGATGATACTGAGCTTCAACCTACACACACACACACACACACACACACACACACACACACACACACACACACACACACACACACACACACACACACACACACACACACACACACACACACACCAGAATTGACTCATCTCGTCGTACGGTACGAAGCAAACAGCACACAAAGAAGCTGCTAATTTATTCCACTGTTTTATGGATAGTTTGCACAGTTCATGTACACAATCTGATATTTATTACACATTCAGGAAGCAGGAACCCCTCTGTCACACATTACTGATTGGGGGGATTATACTTTGGATCCAATCGGGGACTGGATTAGAATCACAATCATCAGATTGAGCCACAGTTTCAAAATAAACAAAGCAATTTTGACTAAGATTTCATTGGAAATATTGTGTTTTTTTCCCATTTTTTTCTTAAAAAGAGTAATAATATTTAACAACCAGACTCGCTCAATGACATCATTGCTCACTCAAAGCTGCGCTCTAAACAGTAGTTTCCAAGTCCTGTGATTTATGCAAAATAAAGGGCTCTTGCATTACAATTTATGATCAGGTCATTCTTTTTTTAACAAAATATGAAAATCTATTTAAAAAAAAAAAACTTCATTCAATAAAAGGTAGATTAAAAAAAAAAGCTAGCTCTCCATTGTCTTTCGTTTTGGGAAGCCAGGATCCAGCAGGAGGAAATTGCACTTGAGCAGCAGGATGGGTCTGAGGGGCGTCGCTGCTCCGCTCCGGCAGCAGCGCGGCTGGTTGGTCATTTCTTGCGGGCGTGTTTGTATTTGTCCACGTAGGCTTTAACCAGGTTGGCCACTTTACTAGAGTTCACCTCGCCGCTCTTACTGTGACAAACCTGATGGGGAAAAAAACAATCTGGTTAGATTTAATCTCTTTTCTGTTAGTTTCTGCTAATCCACTAACAGCAGAACTAGTTTCTCATTTAGCTGAATAGATTTTTTGCTAAGTTTGGAAAGCAATAAATTTGGTTCTGCTAAGTTTAAGTCCATTAAAAAAAATCACAAGTTTTAAACTTCTATATTTATGTCGTTAATCCCGAATTAAATAAAAACTATCCTCTCTTACATGCAGTGCTGATAGGGCTGCCACGATTTGTCGACTAGTCATGATTAGGTAAATTATTAAAAAAGTCAACTACTAATTTAAGTCGATGCGTCATTTTTTTTCTAACTTTGTATTCGTTTTTTATTAAAGTAATCATTTGTGGCAGCCCTAATTACCACTACTGTGAATGTGTGTCAAGGACAGAAAGGCAGACACGCGGCAGTGGAAGGTGCCGCAGCCGTTTGGAGAGAAAAACAAAGTTAGAAAAAATAAAATGATGCATCAACTATTGAATTATCAATGTTTTTAATAGTGGACAATAATCGTAACAAGTCGACTATCGTGGCAGCTCTAGTAAACTCCATGTGTGTTAGCATGTAGCACCTTTAGCAGTTAAACTTCAAAATAAGAAAAAAGAAATAAAACATTTAATAATATTTAAATAATACAAAAAATAAAATAAAACAAATGAAAAATGTAAAAGTTATGGTAGAGAAAGTATTTGCTATTTGTTGTAAGTACAGATTTGATCAAAGAAATGTTTTTATTTTGAAAGGATTAAACTAATTATCACAAGTTAGAACAATAATTCTGGTTTAAATTGGCCGATTTGCCACAGATGATCTCGTTCAACTCCAAATTAAATCAATCGAAAACTGGTTTGCATCAGTCCCACCAGTTTTCAACTATGAAGACTATAGACTGCTAACCAACTTAGCGGTTAATATCAGCTGTCTCTAATTTATTTATCTAATCTAGTGGTTTAGTTTTAGTGGTTTTGGAGCTAAGATTCTTGTTTAGCGGATTAGTGATTAGCGAAGCTAACATTTTGGTCAGCTGTGCCCACAAATGGTTCTAGATTAACAGAACATCAGAGGAAGTACCTTCTCTACTGCTTTGCGGACAATCTCTTTGTACTCTTCCTTGGTGATTTCCTTCTTTTGGTAAAATGGTTTGATGGCTGTTTTCACTTCGTTTATAGCTTTCTCTTGGATCTGTTGTTTCTAGAAAAAATAAAAACAAACAAAATGACACAAAGCACTGTAGCTTTACGGAGAACATCAGACGAGCAAGGCAGGTCGTTACCTTCTCTTTCTTGGAGCTGTCAGCCTGAGCCTTGCTGTGCTGGCTGGGCTGAGTCGTAGAGGACGGCAGCACCTGGCTGGGAGCTGGTTGTGTCGCTGAGGCAACGCTCGCTTTGGTCGGCGTGATAAGAAGGGCGGGTTTGCCGTAGCCGATAACTGTGCTCACCATCTAGAATAGAGATTGTGCCGTTATTTTCATACTAATAAACTCAATCTAGAGTGTGATCTTGATATTTTTAATATAAATATGCTGCACCTGAGTCGTGTGACCGTCAGGCGGTGCTGATGTTACTGCCGTCTGGCTGCCTGCCTGCATGGGTGGAGGTGGCGGAGGAGGGGGTGGGAGGCCCTGTGCGCCGACAGCGGGCACCTGAACAAAGGGGATGGCACGGTGGAGGTGCACAGGGACCTGAGGAGGCATGGCGTAGGGGGCCGCAGGCTGCAAAGTGATCGGCATGGATCCCTGCAGGCTCTGGATGGGGTACTGATGATGATGAAGAACGTTGAGCTGAGGAGGATGAGGAGGAAGCACGTTCATCACAGCTACTGGGRCGTTCCCCGAGGCTACCTGCACCTGGGGAGGTGGAGGAGGAGGATCGGTCTTTGGGGGATCTGAGGACACAAAAAAGGTGAATTTAAAATGACAGAGATTTTGAGACAGCTTGGAAATGGAGAATTCTATAGACCAGCTATGATCCTACTTTGGCTTTTGCACAAGAGATAAACAATTTTTTAGATAAAGCTCTTGAAGATAGTCACATTACAAAAAGTGAATATGATTTTTTTATGGCTGTAGTGGTCACCCTGGGTGGAATAAACGTTCCACCTGCCTTTGAMCTTGACCACGGAAGGCCTCCTTTAAAGAACAGAACTCTATTCATTTTTTATGGTCATAACATGTTTTCTTAAACAATTAAGGGACATTTTATTTCATTTTATTCTCTATAAT
>NW_013952595.1:97175-99281 GCF_001266775.1 Austrofundulus limnaeus
TAATAAAGGTGATGGTTATTATTATTAATATTTAAAATCGAAAAGAACCCGTTTCCTCGTATATTAACTATATTAATATTAGTCGATATTAATTAGGTTAAATATGAGAAGTTATGTTGAAGTATCTTCTACATGGCGACAACATCTTGTAAGACCTGTTTTTTTATACATTACCTAAAATACATAAATCTAAAGTAGAACTTGTTCCTGGCTGTCCTATAGTTGCTGGTAATCAGTCCTTAACAGAACCTCTTGCTAGATTTGACTAAATTAGTGTTRAACAAGAATTACTTCAAATTTGAAAATTCCTTCTACCTTCAGTGCCAAGGAGTGAGTATGGGAAGTGCATGTGCACCTAATTACGCCAATTTATTTATGGGTAAATTTGAAAATTATGTGTATCTGAATAATCCCTTTGGGTCTAAACTGAAATGTTGGTTTCGATACATAGATGACATATTTTTTTGTTTTTTTCTGGCACTGAAGAGGAATTACATGAGTTTAAATGCCTTCTCTCTTTTTAGATGTATTGGTTAGTAAATCAGATCTTCTTAAGACTACTGTTTATAGAAAACCTACTGATAGGAACACACTTTTTACATTACAGTAGTTATCAACCTTCTAGCCTAAAGAAGAGTCTTCCTTATAGTCAGCTCTTGAGAATCAGAAGGATTTTTAATACAGAGGAAGTGTCTGCTATGCAAGCTAGAGATCTATGTAAAAGATTGAGACAGAGGTTATGATGACCAACTACTAAAAAAATGTTATGAGGAAGTTAAAAGTCTGAACAGAGATGTAGTATTATAGTATTAGCCCCTAAACCTCCTAATAAGGACTCAAACATTGTATTGGCAACTACATTTTCTCCGCTTTCTAAGGAAATTACAAAATGTGTCATTAAACACTGGCACATTTTATCTAGTGACGCTACTATAGGCCACAGTTTTGCGAGGCCTCCCATTTTTGCCAATAAAAGGGCCAAGAATTTTGGGGATTTCTTAGTTAGAGCAGACTGTTATACCCCTCTTCCTCAYCTCTTGCCTCAATTGTCTGCTGGTAATTTTCCTTGTTTAAGTTGTGCTCAGTGTAGTGCTATGATTAACGGTAATGTGATTTTATATCCTCGCATAGGTAAAAAAAAAAATCTATTTCACACAGAATTATTTGCCAGACAAAATATGTTGTGTATTTATTGAAAAATGTCCTTGTGGCCTGGCCTATAGAGGTAAAACTACAAGAGAATTTAAAATCAGGTTTTCAGAACATAAAAGCAAAATTCTTACTAAAGATGAGAGATCTCCTGTTGCCAGACATTTTATGACAGCTGGTCATGTTTGCTCCAAGAAATTTCAAGGCATAGAAGATGTTCCTCCTCTCAAAAGAGGAAGTGATAGAGATAAACTTCTGCTACAAAGGGAAGCATTCTGGATCCACTCTTTAAAGACTGTTAACCCTAAAGGACTTAATGAAGAACTGGCGTTGAACTGCTTTCTGTGATTTTTGTCAGTTTTGTAAAACCATTTTTTGTAACTTTTCTGTGATTTCATGTATTCCTATATTTATATTATATTTATATTATATATTTATTGAAGTCTACTTGTTGTGCATGTTAGTCACAGATGTTTCTTTTTTTGGGCTAATTACCAAACATGTTTGTGATTGGGTTAGGTGTTTTTTTTTTTTTACCTCTTTACATAATTTTTTTATACACTGTATTGATCCCCTGGTGGGGAAATTAGGTCTGCATTTTAGCCATTGCACATGTGAACACACATGTGGAGCAGTGGGCTGCCAATAGCCTATATGCCACGGACACCTGGTCCAGCACTTGATGCCACTCCCAACACTTCCGGCTCGCGGTCAACACAGTGTTAGCGTAAGATTTTTTTCACCCGACAACGACTCTTAATGATCTCCACAGTACTGAATTAGCATATTMCATTTTTCACGTTGAGCTGTGACACTTATATTGTTGGAAAGAGTAGAGTCTGGCCTTTAAATTGATGGGCTACTTGCATGGTTTGGATCGTTTTACCCGACGTTAGTGAACTGAAAACGTAATGATCATCAGGCGGAGGTTCTGCTGCTCTCAGTGCGTGCGGGGGG
>NW_013952595.1:99564-117243 GCF_001266775.1 Austrofundulus limnaeus
TAAATGTACATTTACCTTTTGTAACCTCTATCTTCTCATTTCTGATGCTGGCTCTTGAATATCCTCAGGTTAGAAATGCTGATTACAAACGCAAGCGTGAGCTTTTAAAGATAAGTTTTCCCTGTAATGCTGTGATCCACTGCTGTCACCTCCTCATCAAGAGGAAAATGGAGAAAAACTAACTACTCAATCGTTTCTGCTGCCTAGTGGACACAATGGCACACAACAGAACTCACGTTTTATACCAGTAGATCACAGATGCTTTAACTTTTGTGACTTCTTCATGGACTAGCAGCTAACGCTAAAAACATAGGCAGTAAGCAGGGAGTGGAAGGGAGAAGCGTGGCAAGAATTTTACMRGAAATACGTCATTAATAACCGTGGCATATAGGCTTTTACAGCGCCTGGGGAGCAGCTGGGGGGTGAATGGCCTTGCTCAGGGGCCCAAAGTGGGGCTGGTTGGTCCGGGGAGTTGAACTGGCAACCTTCCGATCACAGACTCGGCTTCTCTACCCTCTGCGCCACSACTCCACCCCAAATTAGACTACAAATTTAGATTTGTAGTTTGATCTGTAACAAGTTAACAACGGCATCTAGACAAAACGCATCCTGTTTTCTGCCCATATTAAAACCATGGTACTTTTTGGAATGCTGGTTATCCCGATTTTCTTTTTTTTTTTTTAAAAGGCAGAAAAGGATAGAATGGTTCGTTCAAACGTTTTAAATAAAGTCCAACCTGCTGCTGCCGGCTGCTGCTCCTCCTCTTGTTGGTTCCAGATGGAGCTGCTCGGTCCTCCTCGATCTCTTTTAGAGTAATAATCTTGCACATCTGCAGGCAGAGTCCTCCGGACGGCCCAGCTGGATGCTGAAGACCAGCCTGACCGGTCCACCATAGACTCTCCTGGCTCAGACTCCTTCTTTCGTCCGCCACGGTTTTCATTGAAGCGGCTGTAGGAGTCGTTTCCTGAATTGTTGCCTTTACCTGAGAAGTTGTTCCTGGGCATCCAGCGGTTGTCAGTGCTGTCATCCTGTTGGTTGTAGAAGTTACGATTGCCACGTTCAAATCCTCCACGACCCCCTCGGCCAAAAGACTCTCCACCGCTCCTGCGTTGGTCTTCCCAACGTGAGCCAGTGCTGAAGCCAGAGTCCCGGCTCCTGCTCTCACTTTCACTCCGAGTCTTTTCTGTCACCCAGTCTGGATTTTCAGACCAACCCTGGCGATCGATGGAACTTTCTGGTGTAAGACCGTTTTCAAAGCGGCTAGTGCTTCCATATCTTCGTCCATCGTGACCAGAGCTACCATCACCCCCAGACTTCCATCCACCTCTACGTTCCTTCCTCTGAGGAGACCGCTCTCTGGAAGGTGCGCGTTCAGGACTGGATCCTCGCCTGTAGGATCTTGTTCTTGATCKGGATCTAGATCTAGACCGAGACCTTGATCTAGAGCGGCTCCTGGATCTCCGACGCCTCCTGTCGCGACTGCGGTTCCTCCTAGAGTAGTTTCGCTCTCCGTCTCGGTCCCTGTCTCTGCTGCGAGCTCGTGAGGACCGACCTGAAGGCACACTGCCGTCACGTTCTCTTGACCGTGAGCGTCTGGCTGGTTCCCTCTTGGAGTCTCTCTGAGGTGACCAGTTGGACGTTGGGGAGTGGAAGCGAGAGCGCCGCTGCTTATCGCTCTTCCTCTCCTGACTCCATTCCCTCTCCTGTCGTTCGGTGGCGCTGCCGTCCTTGTTGACTTTAGTGTTTTGTGTCTCTGAAGCAGCTGGGGAAGCCTTTATACCTGGAAGATCCAAAAGGGAACTCTTGCCAAGTTCACTCAAAGGCCAACTGCAATCCATGTGCATAACATTTGTGTCATCCTTCGATGTTCCATTGTCGCTGGGTGCAAGGATGTCCTTTGATGTGGTATCTTCCACCTTGAGTGAGGAACTGTCCACAATTGGTGAGGTGTCACTTTCAGGCACGGTACCACCCTTGCCTACGTCATCTTCCTCTTTGAGTGACGCATCCCCCTTTGGAAACACAACCTCTTTGGATGAGACGTACTGCTCCAGCGTGACATTTACCCTGTTGGGCGAGGTGCCGCCTTTGGGCAAGGTATCTTCCTTGACCATGACATCTTCTCCATTGGGCGAGGTGCCACCGTTGGGTGAGGCATCCCCCGTGAGCATGTTATCTTCCCCATTTGGTGAGACATCGCTGCTGGGTGAGGCATCCCCCTTGAGCATCGTATTCTTCCCATTGGAAGAGGTGCCACTTTTGGGTGTGGTATCTTCATCTGAGGCGGCGTTCTTTGCCATGTTTGCCTCTAACTCCCCACCAGATTGTGCCAATTCTTTGTGTGGTTCAACTTTTAATTCTTTCAAAGCTTCTCCAGTGTTGGATTCTTCTGACTGCACACGGATTTCCATGTTATCATCCTGCTCCGTGTGCTCATCACTTTGAGGAGACACCAAGTCTTTCAGCGGAGAGTCTTCAGAGTCAGAGAATGAATGTGAAGTCCTTTTCTGACTCCTGTTTTCTTCAGCCATTACTGGGCTACCTTTTTCTCCTCCTTCTTCCGTTTTGCTTTCAGTACATAGAACAGGGCTACTCTGAGCTGAATCTGAGGAACAAGAGGGGTCACAGCTTCTATCTTCAGCTTTCTTTTCTTGTAGCTCTTCGTCAGATTGTCCCTGAGTCTCGTCATCAATCTGCTCTATACTATTTAAAGTTTCTGAACATCCTTGTTCCTCAGCGAAGTTGAAACCTCTCTGTTCTTCCTGAAGGTCACCTTCAGCCTCGGTTTGCTGCTGTTCTGAATCGTTCACATCCTGCTCTTTAGTTTCATCTACAGTCTCATTTTTATCCCCCTCTTTATCCTTCTCATCATCATCATTTGCCGCTGAGCTGCTGGAATTTTTTCTCTTGGCTTTCCTTTTACCGTTGGCCTTTCGATTCGTTACCCGTTTCCCCTTCCTCTTGGTCGGTGCCGGAGATGGTTTGGTCGGCTTTGCAGATTGCCCAGTGGATGAGTCGGAGTCCGACATACTGGATTGTGTTGGTGATTTAGAATCAGATGTAGGAGCCTCTTCGTTGATTTTACTGTTGCGTCTAGATCTTCTGGAGGGTATAGACACTTGTTCTTTGGTAGATGCTTTGGGTGTTGAAGACCTGCYGCCCCGCTTCCCTCCTCCTTTAGGACATGTGACCGCGCAGACAACACCCTGAAATACTGAGGGAGACAAAAATGTGTAAATTTAATTGGTAAGTTAATCAAGATCTTCACTTAATACTTTTATATTCAAACACAAGTGACACAAACTTCTGCCAAGATTTAATTTTTGACCTTTTGAGGTTAATTACTGTTGACTTTATCAAACAGTGGACAATTAGGATGAACAATAAGAAGAGTTGGAACTCTGTTGCTCAAGTAATTTCACAAAATACAGATTCTAATTTGGGTAACTCACCATCTTACAGTGAAGTCTTTAAACCTATAGTATAATGAAAAGTTTTAAACAAGTGACTTTCAACGAATTAAGGTTTTTGTAACATTTAAAAGCTCTCAAGCAACTGTTCAGACAATCTAAGTACCATAAATAATCCCTTCTATTTTTACTTGTATCAAAGGTAAATCCTAAAAGACCCCAGAAATTCTTCAAACCTGCTAGTTCTTTGAGATTTAACTAGTTCCCAAACATTTTATCCAAAAAGCCAAAATGCCTACTGTGTCCAACATTTAATTCACGGTATCAAAAGACAGACCTGACTCACCAAAATGACTCGGATTCAAGGGTGAGTCGGAGGTAAACGAAGATGAAATGAATCCGTATGGAAACGAGTTGTTCCAACCACTTCTGTGAAAATGTCTGTAAAAGCAAACTCAACTGTGAAAAGTGTGCGCAAATTCAAGTTCTGGAGACAAGCATGATACAACTAATAATGAGAAACTTAACTCAGCTGGCATCTTTCCTTTGAATCAAAGGATTAAGTTTAAGCTAAATAATAGACAGATAATCAGCTGGGTCTGCAGATTGTAACAGCCCAGCATCAGTGCAAGGCTGGGTGCACCTAGGGTTAGGCAAAATAGTATTGTGTGCGATTAATCATCGGAAAAACGGTCACAATTAATATTTGACACCTTGTGATTACTGACTTATACAGGTCCTTCTCAAAATATTAGCATATTGTGATAAAGTTCATTATTTTCGGTAACATACTGATAAACATTAAACTTTCATATATTTTAGATTCATTGCACACCAACTGAAGTAGTTCAAACCTTTTATTGTTTTAATATTGATGATTTTAGCAAAAAAGCAAAGAAAAATCAAAAATCTCTATCTCAAAAAATTAGCATATTTCATCCGACCAATAAAAGAAAAGAGTTTTTAATATAAAAAAGTCAACCTTCGAATTATTATGTTCAGTTATGCACTCAATACTTGGTCGGGAATCCTTTTGCAGAAATGACTGCTTCAATGCGGCGTGACATGGAGGCAATCAGCCTGTGGCACTGCCGAGGTGTTATGGAGGCCCAGGATGCTTTGATGGCGGCCTTAAGCTCATCCAGAGTGTTGGGTCTTGTGCCTCTCAACTTTATCTTCACAATATCCCACAGATTCTCTATGGGGTTCAGGACAGGAGAGTTGGCAGGCCAATAGAGCACAGTAATACCATGGCCAGTAAACCATTTACCAGTAGTTTTGGCATTGTGAGCAGGTGCCAGGTCGTGCTGAAAAATGAAATCTTTATCTCCATAAAGCTTTTCAGCAGATGGAAGAATGAAGTGCTCCAAAATCTCCTGATGGCTAGCTGCATTGACCCTGCCCTTGATAAAACACAGTGGACCAACACCAGCAGATAACATGGCACCCCAAACCATCACTGACTGACAACTTTTCACGTTTTGCAGCGTTTTCTGCCACACTTTTTTCCTTCCCACAGACTTCCCACTGAGGTGCCTTGATACAGCACTCTGGGAACAGCCTGTTCGTTCAGAAATGTCTTTCTGTGTCTCAAGCTGGAAACATACTGCCTCTGACGCCGACGCGCAGTCACGTGGTTGTTCGGCAGTCATTTTCGCACACACCTTTCAACYTTCCRTAGTCCCTGAGACACCCTGCGCCGAGCTCGGGAAACCTCCCCTCCCGCTGCAGCATACGTCACTGCATAGTTTCTCCCCGCAACAGCCGACAATGCAGAAAAAAAAGTCAGACTCGTCACTTACCTGACGTATTTATACACATCTGTCCTGGTTAAAACTCCACAGTTTTTATCAGTCAGATTCCTCCGTCCACTTCTGTTTAATTTCCATTCATGAGTTTTTCACGGTTTGACTATCCTTTTAAAACTCTGCTTCCTGGTAACAGTTGGCTCTGGGCGCGAGTCGGTTTATTTTTTTTTCCTTTTTTTACCGAGTGGTTGAAGTACATGCAGCGCATAGCGCTTTCAGCACAAACAAACACGCTATGAGTTTTTCTCGGTTTGACTATCTTTATAAAACTCTGCTTCAACAGTCTGTTCTAGAAGCAAGGTTTTTTTTCCTTTTGAGTGTCCGAGCGCTTTCAGTTTCAGCACAAACACGCCCACGAACTTCAGACCAGTCACACATTGCCGTCGTCGCGGGAGTGGGGTAAAAACTTCTGCCGGCGGGTTGTGCCAAAGGGGGCTGCCGAGCCCACGCTGCCAACACCGTTGACGTAATTTTCGTCGTGAAACTGCGACAACCCGTGCCGACGTCGGCAGTTTGGAGGGAGTATGTTTCCAGYTTTACCCTCTTGCTTGAGGGTGTCAATGATGGCCTTCTGGACAGCAGTCAGGTCAGCAGTAGAGATTGACCCGATACAGGTTTTTGAAGGCCAATACTGATACCGATTTTTTTGACATCAGTCTAATCGATACGCCAATACGTGCAGCTGATTTTTTTTGGCCAATTCTTGAAGCTGATACTGCCTTTTCTTCCTACATTAACATGACAAAAATAAGAACAATAACAAATGTTACACAAGTCTTAATTTAAAACAAAAAAAAAAAAATTAACTGAGCCTTGTCTGATGCAGGCTGTATGAAGTGCTACCACACAGGATTTCTTCTTTCAGCCCTTTCTTAAAAAAATTTAATTCATGATTTATTTTATCTAGTACTAAATACTCTGTTTTTATTTGTACAATATATTAATCAGATTAATATATTTTTTACATTAAATAAAATGACTATGTTTTAATATCTCAGCATTTTTGATGCAAAAACAGCAACATGTCTAAAAAGGGAAAACAGAGAAAGAAAAAGGAGAGACACACATACATCTTGCTATCTTTGTAAGGACTTCACACACACAGCGCTCACTTAGGAGTGATAGCGAAAAAAAAATCCTGAGCCTGAACTTTTACAACCCCCCCCCCCACACACACACACACACACGTTTGCTTATGTGATGATAATACCAACGTATTACTACAAAAACAATTTAAAAAGGCAGATGTCACTCTATCCAGCACATCAAGAAAACGCAGTTTAAAGTAATTTTGTGCTGAGCAGAGGATTACCTGTGATATATTAATTTAAATATCATTTTGAATTTAACAACACAACTGCAAAATCACTGTTCCAGTGTCAACCTTTAAGGTCCTGTCACACTAGACAACTTATGCCAATTTATGAACATTTTAAAGAGGTAAATGGTGAAGCTGGAATTGAAAAAAATCAACAGAAAGCTTCTTTTTGGCGTGTACTTGATGTAATTCTAACACATTAATCAAATATACAAATTTTAATACCAATTTAAACATAAAAAATGTTTCATAAGTTGGCACGAGTTGTCAGTGTAACAGGGCCTTCATCAGAAAGCATCAACAGGCACTTTATGGGCAACACTTTATGAAGGTTTATATGTTTGAAAAGGACAATTAAAAATACTTGAACATTAAAAACCTCATGACTGATATTTATAGAGACAAACTGCTCAACAAAAACAAAATCTATGTGAAAACTGTCATTTATAATTTATATTTATTATATACATTACACTTTTCATTAAGTCTGCTTCCAAATATACACAATTTTGCTCATTAATCCTTTTTTAATAAAATATAACAAAACAAAACTGTTAAGACTGCTGAATGAAGGAAAAACAGATGAAAAGAATAACATGATTTTTATATGTAAAATTGTTATTAATTTATTATGATTATAACTTATTTGGCTAAAATTACATATTATATTTATTAACTCTGAGAGGAAAATGGGTCTATAGGGAACCAGGTGTTGTCTGTGGCTGAAACATAAATTTCTTTCTCTGTTCTCCAGAGCTCAGAACTGATGTTTGGTTCGGTCGGCCCAGTAAGCACTGTTCTGGAGCAGGTCCCCCTCCCCTATACCCACTAATGAGAGCAGCTCGCATAACTTTTTATTTTCCTTCCTTCCTTCTTTCGCAGATCTTTGGCTGCTAGACAAATAACTTTGGGCTTTGGTCAGATAAAAGATCGGAGGATTTTTATTTTTTGGCTCTGGAAAAAAATGACACAGACGGTGGATTGAGATGTTTATTTCCACGGGATGTGTTTTGTGCTCGTGGCGCGCCGCGCATCAAATAAGACCGTCTTTTTAATAAAGTGCGGGGGTACACTTTTTACCATATCTCCGGTTCTACTTGGCCTAACAACACAATTTAAAAACTGGTTTAAAGTTTGAAGTCTCTACTTTAGGCTCGAATTGAAACAAAGTCTCAGGGAAGGATCTGACAGGTTAGAGCGGTTTAAATGGAAAATGTGATGCCTCAGCAGATGTTATCAATAATCGAYTGGAACATTTTTTTTAAGTAATAAAACTTTACTCAACACATCTCTTGTTAATTGTTAAATTCCAACAACTAAAGAAACATAAACAGCCAATTATAACTGAGACAGGCTGCACACTCCCACAGAGCAGCAAACAATCAACTTTTCACACAACACCTGACGTTTCTCTCAGTAAACACGCACCTGTTGGTTGGATGTTGTTCCCCGGGTCACTGTGATAAAATCCACGCCTGCCTCTGTTCCCCGGCTCCACCTGCCTGCTACYGTTCAGCTAGCATTAGCATCCATCTGCGAGGCTCGTCTCTCAGGTCGAGGAATCAGTAAACGTCTTTCTGCTGGTTTTTCTTCTCTGACAGCTGKTTTTTAAAAAATCTGCCAGCTTCAATATTGTTTCCAGTTCTTTTTCAAACTTGTTCTAATAAAGAAATTTATTTTAATTCGCGCATCACTCCAACTTCTGCTAGATCTAAATCAAAGTTCTTCCGATATTTAAGTCCCGCCCCCATCTAATTTCTGATTGGCTAGTAGGCCTGTCTAGTGTGTTTAGAGTGAAATATGCTCCTGTGATAGGTCCAGAGAGATATCTGTTAAACAGTTGGCCCGGTAAGTCTGATTTTTTTCTTTTTCTCCCTTTGAAGGTAAGCTGGAAATCCGGCACGGTGCTGGAATACTATCAGCCCTGCTCACGGCATCTCTGCCTCAGTCTGCTCGCTTTTTATACCAGGCAAAAAAATACATTTAAACCAGCTGACGCTAACTTTAGATCACAGTTTGAAATGTACACCGAAGAAAACCCGCGTCATGACTTTTATACTGTGGTCAGAACAAACGTGATAAGTGAGCGGAGTCTGTCTGGCTCACACATGATGGTGGACAACTGCGCTCGCTCGAACGTAACAGTGAGAAAAGACCGAAAGCTTTTTTATTTTAATCCAGCAGGGAGAACGATAGAGGTGTTCTTCTATGCCTCCTGTGAGCAGCTCCAGCATTTTTTAAAAAAGAAAAACAACGCGGACACACTAATTACAGTGCGGCTTCAAAGCGAAAGTAAAACAAGGCGCTCGCTGCGCTCCCGTCCGGAAAGGAAACTTAAACACAGCTGTTCTCTCTCCCCTCATATTCCGACACAGAGGGTAGAAACAGCTAAATTAGACAGCTAAAACACATTTACAGTTCATAACTCACCCTATTGTTGTTGGTGCACTCTGTCTCACAACATTAGCAGCTGCTCTCTCCCCGAGGGAGGGTCCAGGAACATACACTCACGTGACCCAAAGAATGGATCGGCTGAACGAACGGACGTATCGGCCGATGCCGATACAAGGAAAAAAACGCAAATATCAGCCAAAAATATCGGCCGGCCGATGTATCGGTCGACCCCTAGTCAGCAGTCTTACCCTTGATTGTGGTTTTGAGTAATGAACCAGGCTGGGAGTTTTTAAAAGCCTCAGGAATCTTTTGCAGGTGTTTAGAGGTAATTTGTTGATTCAGATGATTAGGTTAGTAAGTCGTTTAGAGAACCTTTTCATGATATGTTAATTTTTTGAGATAGGGATTTTTGATTTTTCTTTATTTTGCCAAAATCATCAATATTAAAACAATAAAAGGCTTGAACTACTTCAGTTGGTGTGCAATGAATCTAAAATATATGAAAGTTTAATGTTTATCAGTACATTACAGAAAATAATTAACTTTATCACAATATGCTAATTTTTTGAGAAGGACCTGTATGAGTCATTGCGGCGCAGAGGTAATGCTAACACCACAAACTTGTTTAATCGCCTGAAACACCACCATGAACCAGAACACAATGATGCGGACTGAGGCTATAATGGCAAAGTATAAGCTGGAAGGATGTTATTTTGATGATTTGTAAGTCTAATTTTATAACACAGAGGAACTGTTTTAGAGTCAAAATATGCAAGTGAAATTGACATCTACTTATTGTTTTCGGGTAAATGCCACAATTACTCGTGATTAATTTGACAATATCGCCCAACCTTAGGTGCATCTAACAAAAGATCCAATCCTGTTGGGTAAACAAACTCACAGCTGAGCTCGTTAAACACTTCATTACCTGAATCCTCCGTCAGCAGGGATGGGAGCAGCAGAGGAGAGCCAAGGACAACGTTGTACCCGTGCTTTGCAGAACTCAAACTCCCCGACACCTGGTCCGTCCTCAGCCAACCACACAGGATCTGCACTGCAGGACCACCAAAACAACCCGACATTAATAACGAGTCTCAAACCTGAACCACCATTGGAGGCTCGCAATAAATGCAGTTTTATCTGTAAAGTTATTTATGTTTTTCCTCTACAAGTTATAAGTTCTATATATTCAGCTGAAAACTGGCGATCGTCTAGTAAAATTGTGAGTAACTTACACGTCCTGTGTTGGTGTTACTGAAACACAAGAGGGTGGAGACCACGTGCAGAACTCTGCTGCCTTTGCCTGGATAAAACACATCAAACAATAATAAAACCAAAACTAAAACAAAAGTGTGCAAAAAATAAAACCAAAACAATCACTGCATCTGAACATCCACGCCTAAAACTGAGTTTCTATTTCTAGGAATTAATCTAGAGTTTTGCAGAATTTAAGTAAAGATATTCTAAGAATGGATCCAGCAGAACTTTAGGTGTTTATGGGGCGGCTGTGGTGCAGTGGTAGAGCAGCCAGCTTTGGGACCCGCAAGTCACAGGCTCAAATCCCTGCCATGCCCACATGCCGTTGTGTCCTTGGGCAAGACACTTCACCCGGCTTGCCTACTGATGGTGGCCAGAGGGTCCGGTGGCGCCGGTGTATGGTAGCCTCACCTCTGTCAGTGTGCCCCAGGGCAGCTGTGGCTACAATGTAGTTTGCCATCATCAGTGTGTGATTGTGAGTGTGAATGGGTGAATGTCTGTAAGTGTAAAGCGCTTCGAGTATCCTGGATAGATCGAAAGGCGCTATAAAAAGTACAGTCCATTTACATTTAAAATTGATTGTATATTAATTAAACTGTTTTAATACAGCACGTTGGACCTGGTCTGGGTCAAACTAGTCATAAGTTGCTCCTGCAAACTGATAAAAATCAGTTATTTTCACTGTATGTAAAATAACAGGTGCTTTCAGACTGCAGGGGAATATTTCACACTAAATGTAACCAGTGGTGGGTGCAGCTAACCAAAAGGGTTAGGTTTACTAAGCACTAATCCGCTAAACAAAAATGTTAGCTCTGGTAATCCTCTAACACAGGGGTGCCCAACCAGTCGCTCGCGGGCGACTGGTCGCCCGCCAGCTGGTTCCCAGGTGCCAGCAAAGTGAAACCTTGCTGCGGAGCCTCTAGCACCGACTCTGAGCATCAGATCCCGGAGTGGCTGTCTTGTTTAAAAGCTCTGGTTCAGCCCTACAAGGTGAAAGTTGAATGAAGTCCCTGTGATGTTCCCCCGCGGAGATATAAGCAAAAAACCTCCAAAATATGCACCGTCTGACCTCCCGCTGGGGTGGTTTTAACCCCCCTCCCCGGGCTAGGAGCATAGGATCCTGGAGTGGCTGGTCAGGTTTTAAAGCTCTGGTTCTGCCCTACAAGCAGATACTTGAATGGAGTCTCTGTGATGTTCCCCCGCGGAGATAAGCAAATTACGCACGACTTAGTGCATTTTACGTGCATTTTCGGGAGGAAATTTCAACCTTTGTTTGCTTCTCCCGCGGGCTCTGAGCATCAGATCAGGGAAAGTGAGATGACTTTGGAAAGCTACAGTCCTCCTCTACAAATTGGAGGTGGTTGCAAGTTCCTGGGACGTCCCCCCACGGAGCTATCAACCAACGACCGGCCGAAAAAGGCACTTTGGTGGGCGATATAGTACTCAATTTACTCTGGAGCCTCTAGCGCCGGCTCTGAGCATCGGATCCGGGYGGTAGATGGTTCGTTTTAATATTCTGGATCTCCGCTACAACCTGGAGGTGGTTGCAAGTTCCTGGGACGTTCCCCTGTGGAGATATAAGCGATCAAAAGTCGTCGGGCGAGCTCCAGCGGGTGAAACGGCTGATTTCCAGCACGGGGCTGCTTGTGCTGATGCAGGGGAATAAAAGGAAGAGATCCAGTGAGGTGGAACCGCGGTCATGCGTCCAGCACCCGCTCTCCCGTCTGGATTTAGCCAGAAACCCCTGGAGGGCAATATTTCTGCAATAATGCATAAAATTCAGAAACCCACCTGATGGATCACTTCCAGGCAATAAAAAGAACAGATTTGGTCAGGTAAATTCGGTCCTGGAAGCAGCACCGGGTTTTATAACAGCCTGCCCCCTGAACCACTGGCGGGCAATATTTCTGCAATAATGCATAAAATTCAAAAACCCACCTGATAGAAATGTTCCAGGCGATAAAAGGAACAGATTTGGTCAGGTGAAACCGGTTCTGGAAGCTCAGTACCAGGTTTTATAAACAGCCTGCGAGAGTTTTATATTGTGTGCTTTGACTTTGAAAAAAAAAGGCAGTACTCTTGTGGTAGCCATGTTGACCGATAGTTTTTTTGTTTTGTTTTTTCTCCCCTGTATGGAGAGAAGGGAGTTCTTTGAATAAACAGAGACGAGTTCCCGTGCTCCAAGGTTATTTGACTCTGTGGTTCTTGCACTGGAAAGGGTTTCCAGCCCTCATAGCTCGCACGTTACAGTGAGTACTACTTGAAGGAGATTAAAAAAACTGATCCTTTTTGTTCAAGCATCACTTTTCTGTTTCTCTGTCAGGAGTTAAGTAAGGATTTTATATTTTCTTTTTTTGTAGGTGTATATGGTTAAGCAGATAGTTTTGTTTGACAATACTTTAAATTAAATAAAACTAGCAACACATTACGTTCTGTTTTATTTACTTTAAAGAAGTGAGGAGTAGGGAGACCATATTATGTTTTTTTGATACTGAGACTGGACGAGTAGATCTCGGCAAACTGCCGACTTCAAAAGTAGCTCTTAGTTCAAAAAAGGTTGGGCACCCCTGCTCTAACAGACTACAAAATTAGTGGAAGCTAACGCTAACCGCTAAGACAAGTGTCAGTCTTCATCTCATTAGAGTTGAAGATGGTGCGACTGAAACAAACCTGTTGTTAGTTTTCTATTGGTTTATTTTTGTTATTTAAACACTGCTTTTATTGCTCTTAGTTTGAAGTTTAGCTGTTAAAGATGCTACATGCTACACACACAGTGCATGACACGTCCATCACTTTTTGTAAGATGAGGGGATAGTTTTTTATTTTTTGGGATAAATGGCATCAAAATAATTTGACAACTTTTTTGTGGATTTAACTAGCGAAACCTACTCAGTCCACTAAGGTTAGCAAAATAGCTAAATACCAAGCTAGTTACGCTATTAGCAGAACTGTGCTCGCCTCTGTATATATTAATTTAAGGGAAGTTGCCTTTTTTTGGTTGTAAAGTGGTCATTAAMAGATCTTAGAACTTCATTTATAAGGTCTTTTTTCCGCTCATGTTTCAGGAAGTGCCTATGCTGAAACATGGTTTAAAAACACAAATTTCTATCATAAAACAGTTCTATCAAAATGGCCAAAAAAAATAATTACCCATTCCATCTTTGCACTCTGTCTGTTTAAGACCTTTTTACACAATATGTAGAGTTGCTATGTGTCATCATTGATCTTCCACTTGTTCCGTTTCAGCTCTGTTACTACCACGCTTCACGACACAAAAGCATTAACCCTCTAGCTGCCTGTCGATTCAGAAATCACACCAAGGTTAACAGAAGTTTCAGTCCCAGCTTGACTTTGTAAACACACATGGAGTGGTTGAACAAATGACCACAGATTTATTTACTGTTGTTGGTAAGCATCGCATCTGACTATCTGCAAAGTTTTATACAATCACAGTGATCCTCTAGCAACGCAAACAGGTTTGTAGCCCTCAGACCGTTTGGTCCAAAAATGTGATTGATAACTTCAAAGAACACCTCTACAAAAATCACAACTATTCCTTTAAAATGACAGTGACTCAACATTTGGAGATCAGACATCTGGATTTTCTCACAAATTTACTTCTGACTAAAGCATCTCTTATTCTTTCACTACACTGGGCAGAAACAGCTTCTTCTAAAAGCAACAGATTAAAAAAACAACAACTCACCTTTTTCCTGCTCAGTGAAGAAGGATCCTCATCGTTACCTGGAACAACAATAACAACAGGTCAGTTGTTGAAAACAACTTGTTTGATAAATTTGTGGGGGGTTTTCGACTCACATTTTCTCACAAGCCCTCTTGTTTTGGCGTCGGCCGAACTCTCTGTTTTCTGTCGCCTCGATCTTCTCCCAGGTTTACTTCTGACAAAACCCAAAACATTTTAGTTAATATGAAACTGATGATAAAATTTTATTTTCTAATATAACGTATTGTGCCTCACATCAAACATGCTTTTTGTTCAGGGTTTCTACAGCAGCAGCTTTCAGCTTCTGTTTGAGTTGTTCTCCTCCTCACAGGAACCTGGAAACAAACCAGGATCCATTTTAGTTTCGGTCAGACTGAAGGTCTGCTTTATTTTAATTAAACTTCTCCACACTGACCTGCACAAGGCTGAGGCTGCCGTCCCATCTGTAAATACTACTGAAGGCTCTTCTGTCCACAGGGCAGGAAGGAGACGTCTGCAGCTTTAAAACAAAACCAACAGCCTCTTAGGAACAAACCAAACACCAGTAAAAACAACATCTCCACCGAGCATCACCTCTGCCCAGGTGAGGAGACATCTGAGGCAGAAAACATGGCAGCAGCTGTCCGGCATGGCGAGCTCTCCTCCAGACAGGACGCCCAGACACACCGGACACTTCTCTGCGTCCTCCGTGTCGGACCCGTCCAGAGGGCCCTGGCCCCCTGAACACACAGGAGGATATTCACACACACGCAATGTGAACAAAGAAATAACACGCTTTGAGGATAAAACAACAGGTATGGTTGTGTGTGTAATCATCTCACCACTTTCAGCTCCGGTCATTTCTGACCTCAGGAAGTCCTGATCACAACTAAAACACAGACCATAGTTTTTTATTTGATTTAATGAAATCATTTTGATGCAATTTAAAAGTTACTTAGAAGAAACTTAACATGAATGTCGGACTCAGGATCTTGGTTGTGTATTAAATGGATAACCATCATGTCTTTGGGCCTCAGGGTCTAACCTCAGGTTACCTCTGGTGCTAGTCTGAGCAGCATTTACTTAACCATTATCCAAGCAAGGCCCAACAGAACTGCTCACCCTGCCATAAAGATCATAGTGTAATAAATTAAATACATCACGCTATCAGAACAATTCCAGATCAGACACTAAGACGATATATCAAGTACTTTTATATCTAAAATGTAACTGTGCATTAAATGTTACTAAGTTCAGACTAACGTCATTAGCATATAGACACATACTGACATGATACTGTATCTTTGAAATGACGTCAAATATGTGGATCAGCTCAGACAGGACCTGGTGAGACCAGGGGCCTCATGTATCAACGGTGCGTACGCCATTTTCCATGCAAAACTCCGTATGTATCAAAATTCAAATGAAAGTGGAAATGTGTGTAGCCCCACTCCAACTCCAGGGCTGGCGTATGCACTAGGGCTGTCACGATTAGTCGATTAGTCGACAACTAATCGACTAATCAATTATTAAAATAATCAATGACTAATTTAATAATGGATTAATCATCTTCATTTTTTGCTCTTTACTTTGTTTTTCTCTCCAAACTGCTTTGACACATTCCACTGCCAAATCTGCCTTTTTGTCCTTGACACACATGCACAGTAGTGGTAACCTGGGGGCCATGGACGTCACAAGACATTATACAGACAGGCTCTGGTATCATGGCTACCTCACAACGGAGCTCAAAAGTGTGGGATCGTTTTAAGAAAATGAAAGAGAAACCTGTGCAATGTAATATCTGCAAGGCAGAACCTGCCTTCCACAGCAACTATTTTTAGTTAGCATTTAGCTAAAATCTAACCATGGTTGTATAATAGCAGCTGCATTCTGGTGCGATAAGCTGTGTATATTCAATTAAAGTATGATCCGATCAGTCGACTAAAAAATAATCGGTGATTAATCGATTATAAAAATAACCGTTTGTGGCAGCCCTAGTACGCACGTTTCTGTGGTTTTGGTTCCATTGGCGACACTTAGAGGTAGGGCTGCCACAAACGATTATTTTTATAATCGATTAATCACCGATATATAACCATGGTTAGAGTTTAGCTATATGCTAACTAAAAATAACTGCTGTGGAAGGCAAGTTCTGCCTTGCAGATATTGCACAGGTTTCTCTTTCATTTTCTTAAAATGATTCCACACTTTTGAGCTCCGTTGCTGGGTAGCCATGATACCAGAGCCTGTCTGTATAATGTCTTGTGACGACCACGGCCTACCGCGGTTACCACTACTGCGCATATGTGTCATGGACAGGCAGATGTGGCAGTGGTAGGTGTCAAAGCAGTTTGGAGAGAAAAACAAAGTAAAGAACAAAAAAGAAAGAAAAAAAGAAAAGAAAACTATTAATCGATTATTAAATTAGTCATCGATTATTTTAATAATCGATTAGTCGTCGACTAATCGACTAATCGTGGCAGCCCTACTTAGAGGTGATTCTGAGAAACTGTTAATGATGTGAAAATGATTATAGTTCACACCAGACACACATGATTAAAAATTTTTACATCCACGATTAACAATTTTTACATTCACATGGACGCAGTTAAATAAAGGAATGACAAAGTTGTGCCAAAAATACATTTACCAGGAACAGATTCAGCCTTACTGGAGGATATAATAAATAGTGTTAACACGTAGAGTATTTATTTATAAACAGATAGAATTTTCTGATTCAAGACTACGACTGGCTCATCAGCCGTTTTGAGGAAAAATCATTTTTCAGTTTGGCACGACACAGCGAGGATCCGGTGTGCATTAGGGTTGGGCATAATCGTATCGTGCGCAACTCTAATGTCAGAAAAACATTAATCGATTACTTTTTGGCACTTGACGATTAATTCGATTAATGCCACTAGGGCTGAAACAACGAATCGATAAAATCGATAAAAATCGATTATTAAAAAAGAGTTGGCAATGAGTTTCATTATCGATTCGTTGTGTCCCGCGACTTTTATGCGTCCCTCGCCATGTTGCGGAGCCATTTACGTCACCTGCAGAGCGTTGTCAATGCTGGCTGACCTAAATAAAGTTTAGGAAGAAAAGAAAACTCTACCTGTAATGACCTGCCCTCTCTGAGACCCTCAAGTGAAAAGGAGAGACTTTGAACTTTAAACCAGTTTTTAAATTGTGTTGTTAGGCCAAGTAGATCCAAAGATATGAAAGAAAGTACCGTATTTTTCGGACTATAAGCCGCACCCGCCATTTAAAAAAAAAAAACCTGCAAACATTAACATATAAGCCGCACCGGACTATAAGCCGCACCCCCAACATAAAAAAAACAGTACACCCAAATTTGTCGTCAAAAAAGTGAATTCAACATCAAAACAAAAAAAGCAAACCTTTAAGAATTAAAGTTCGGAGGAATACGGTTCATTTAACCAAACTTATTTTGGTAGTTTTCTTTAACAGTTTCTGGTCCAACAAAACGTCTCATTCATTGTCCTCCGGCGCACTGAAACCATCGAAGTCCTCCTCTACAGTGTCGGAGTTAAACAAGCTGAGAAAAGCTGCGTCACACAGCGGTATCTGTTCAGTGTTGCTTTCTGTGTCGCTGTCCTCCCGGGGTAATGCTGGCTCTGAAGCTGTGGTGTCCTCTTCACGTAGCAGTCCAGCTTTTCGGAACTTGAGCTGAGCTGATGTGCAGTGGCTCTATTTCCCTCCTGTTGCGCAATTTTGATAGCCTTCAACTTAAAAGCGGCATCATAGGAAGATCTTCTATTCTTT
>NW_013952595.1:120638-123679 GCF_001266775.1 Austrofundulus limnaeus
CGCTTGGTTGCAATTGTTGCTGCTAAGGGTGGCCCAACCAGTTTTAGGGGGCAATCACTTTTTCACACAGGGTCATGATGGTTTGGATTTTTTTTTCTCCTTTAATAATAAACACCTTCATTTACAAATTGCATTTTGTGTTTACTTGTGTTGTCCTTGACTATTGTTTAAATTGGTTTGATGTTCCGAAACACTTAAGTGTGACAAACATGCAAAAAAACAGTAAATGAGGAAGGGGGCAAACACTTTTTCACACCACTGTATATCTGTAATTTTCACACAATTTGGAACAATTTTTTACAAAGAGTAAATCTTTCCCACTTAATTGGTCATGTGACTATAAGGGTGTCCCGGGACTCCAGGGGATTAATCGTCAAATTAATTGTTATCGGCTAAATACCACAATTAATTGTGATTAATTTTTTTGCCAATATTGCCCAACCCTACACACAATTACTCGTTTTTTTGCGTGACAAACACATTTTACTCTTATTTTTACTTAAGATTTTTTTTCTCACTCACATTATATTTAATTCATTATTTTCCTGAATCTAGAAATCATTTCTGATCGCGCAGGGATCAAACAAACATGTCCTTCACACATGCAGGAAGTAATTTGCATCTGTTATGTTAAAGTAATTGTTATCTGTACATGTTAATGAAGGYGTTAGGGGAGGTGTCTTACCTGTACTCAGTTCCAAGTTAATTGTGATGTACAAAAGAAATGTGCGTGGATTCAGGCGTACGCATGGTTTGATACATCTGGATATTTTGTGCGTACGCCGTTTTCTGGATTTGACCGTACGCCACGTTTTAGTAAGAAATCCACGCAAGTTTTTGTACATGAGGCCCCAGGTGATCCTGACTTTAGTACGTTATATACAAACACCAATATAATGTAGGGCTGGGTTATAAAACAATAACAATATAGATCTAAACATCTGGTTCCCTTCAAAGAACCACACCTCTAATCTCTGGTAATGCTGTCAGGTTTACAACGGCCTCCATTACAGCTGTGTAATTTGTCTGAGGTCGCTTTACTGTCACCGTCATACAGGTGGGGAGTGATCTTATGTTGGCAGTATGCTAAAAAAAAAAAACACAAAGCTAAAAATTGGGAAATCAATATCGGACATTAATATCGGCCGGTATCAACATTCTAAAAAAATGATCAATATCGGCCAATACTAATGTTAATGCCAATATATCATGCATCCCTATTAAAAAGTATTTGTGATGACTGATAAATAACAAACAAAAATTGATTGTGTGCTTATAACTTTTGAATCTCCCTGTATTGATTGTGTGCTTATAACTTTTGAATCTCCCTGTATATATGCTACACTTCATTCAACACCTGAAAGTACTGTTTTCTGATCTGAAAATGCATGATGTACTTTAACTGCATACTTTCATTTTCGGTCATACAATTTACTTCAGACATACTGAGGATGTGAAAACTACCCACCTCCATTGTGATGTTAATAAATTAGATAATGATTTATCATTTTCAACTTTCTCCACCTTTACTGTGACATAAATACTCTGGTGTTCCAAAAAAAAAAAAAAAAAAAAAAAAAAAAAAAAAAAAAAACAAGATCTGTTATGAAACTAAAGAATAAAAAGTTGGTTTGATAAGTGTGAAAATTCTTCAACTGGTTGAAGCTGATTTCTTTTTTATTTATGGCACTCAGGATTCTTCAGTGTAAATCTGCACAGCTCTCTTTAGGTCCCTCCACAGGTTTTCAGGCCTCAAAAATTTAATTTTATTTTTGTTGAAGTCATTTGATTATTTGGATGTACACTCGAGGTCACAATGATCCAGAACAATAAACTTTATTTTCATCATAAAGGCTAGTAACAGTAGAGCTTAGACTTGAGTCGTGATGTATGTTTTTCATGGTCAATTTGAAAAAAATCAGGCTTTTTTTTTCTTTCCATGAACAAGGCTAACAAAATTGTGTTCTGGTTCATGCAAATTAAACAGAATATGTTTTAAGTCTAGGTAATTTTAAAAATTTAATTTTACGGAAATCGGGGCATTTGGTGGCCGATATCCAACAATGGTTTGTTTTAGTTTCTGGCCTAACWTTATAATACAGTTGTGTCACCTCAATAAACAAGCATTTAATAGAACTTGGACAAACTTTAACAAAATGAAACACCTAGAAGAGTKTTTTGGGCTAAACAGCTGTAGCTTCAGCACCTTCTTCTTCTTCTTCCACTGTTAATTTCTGTTCGGTGCAGTTGATTGTCAATATTTTTAAAAAATGGCTAATAGYTAAATGAGAGCAGAATAACGTGGTGTACCTCTACGGGCAGGAAAAAAGTTTTCAAATTATCAATCCTGKTTTAACTTTTACATCACAAAAATCTGACCCTTTAACAAAAAGGTGTGTACAATGACAAATATTTAAAACCAGTTAAAATTAGTCTGGAACGTAGTAGTAGTAGTAGGTAGTTCCGAACTGTGCTTTTTCCAACCCATTACCTACCAGCCAACCCCTACCAAAAAATACAATTAATGAAGAGAACTAAATTGGAGCTTCCTGACCTTTTACTGCTGTTGTAGTTTATTTTGAAAGGATTATACAGTTTTACAGCCGTGGGTGAGCTAAGCTTTACTGTCAGGTCACAGGAACACCTCGTCACACTGATCCATTAAACAGGTCAAATTAAAAGAATTTAAAAGATAGCAGAATTAGCCGAAGCGCACTTCTCTGTACCTGAAGCCTGTTTTAGTCGAGGGGTTTGCAGCTGCAGGAGTTGGGGTCATTAAACCTTAATTCACATGGTCTTTTGTTAGTAAAATTGCAAAATAGACTATTCTAAAATCAAACAGCGGGCCTTGAGTTTGACACAAGTGTTGTAGACCTTTATATCCACTATACGTGTCAAATAATAGAAAACAAATTAAACCTAAATGTAAACCTTAATTTCCTCTGACTTGCCTCAAGCTGCAACCCATACCAAAACCAGCCAACAGGTGAATTGTAATTATTGTCATTAATGCTGTTGTTGTTGTTATTATTATTATTATT
>NW_013952595.1:124820-138610 GCF_001266775.1 Austrofundulus limnaeus
CTCGTACGCACAACTGAAGAACAAATCTGTACGTACAACGGTTCTTGCATGAGGCCCATTGTTCTTTTTTATAATGTGTTTGAATATTGTTGTTGTTGTTATTACTTTTATTATTAATAATAATAATAATAAATTTGGGAAGACATTTACCAAACAAACAAATCAGCATCATGATCACCCTGGTTTCTAACATTTTTTATTAGTTATGAAAAACACAACCTGACTAATGTCTACTGATATGAAATGTCTTCATAATGAACATAAACTTGAGCTGACTCTCTGAGTACAAAAAGATATACAACTTTTTAAAAATCTRCTTAATTTAAAGTTATTCTCAGTGAGGTTTTGGATCACAGAATAGGTCAACAGGCCACTTGTCAGGTTTTGTTTGCCGAACTGTCAACTTAGTTTCTCACATGCCATTCATCACAACAGGCTAACTAACTAGTGTGCAATACTTGATTAAAAGTTAAATTACATGAACATGTTCGGGTATATTTATTCTAATAAAGACAGGGAGACAAAGTGGCTCAGAGAGGAGGTAAAGTTCTGAAGCTCAGCGCTGGTTTTGGGCAGCACGGCCTGCGGACCAGAGCCACTAAATTAGCACCAACTTAATGCCAACACGACGGTAACAACAAGCTAGTTACTGGTTAGCCGAGCTAGTTAAGAAGACACCTAGCTGCCTGTTTGTGGCACGGTGTTTTTAACGAGTAAACATTGTTTATTATTAGCCGTGACGTTAGCATTGAAGGTCATAAGTTAGCCATCGGCTTTGAACAACAGCACCTGCTTACGTAGCCGCTAGCTTTAGCAGCTAGCTCCTGTTAGCTCCTCAAAGTATCGCTACTCACCTTCGACTGCAGCTGCGGCCGACTCCCGCCTACTGAACAGTTTCAGCGTCCAACTCGCTGTAAATTAATTCTGATTAGCAGCGATAAGTGATTTTAATCACGAACGAGGCATAGATTTCAGAAAGTCTCAGCCACATGTCTTATAAGCTGGCTGCGAGTGTGCGCTTCTGATGCCCTCTAAAGGAGCCTCTGAGTATTACAGCCCAGCTAGTTTATTACAAGAGAAACAGAAAGTTACATTTCAAAATATATGATTCATTTTATATCATACTAAATAAATCTGTTAAATAACAGCTGACGCCAGGGTAACTTAAAGAAAAAAATGTTTTCTAAAAATAAATAAACTAACCCAGCTCCACTCATATTTTTGTACCTAAAATAAGTTTTCCATTAAAAATATAATATTAACACATTTATTAGTTATTAGTTCTTTAAAGTTTGAAGCAGTTTTTGAGCCGCAGTAAGAACATATTAACAATAAGATAATTTTGTGCTTCTCAAGGTTGTCAATTTATCAAGGCTGACATATTTACCTTATAAACAATTTCATGCAGTCATGCTCAGAGTATATGACTCTCAGCTACTACCATATCAAACTGATGCTAGATAATGAAGCTCATGATCTGTAAAATTGAAGTTGTAGCCATTTTGTGTTGACTAAAGTTGATTAGCTGTTGGGGGCAACTTGAATTAGTTGTAGACGTACATCCTTTGATTTCTTGTTGAAAGTTTCAATAAAATACATCCAGTTGTTCAAGAGATATTTTGCTAACAGGAAAAACTCCCAACAGTTAAGAGTCAAAGCTTCAGAGATCTCACTCAACGTGTGGCCCTTTAAGTATTTGTTAYGAATGACTRTCAGYGACTCCGACACCAAATTTAAACYCAGTATTTGTCAAATTTAGATTTAGTTGAAGTCAACCCAATTCAAGATGGCCACCACAGCTAATCAACATTAGCAAACGTAAAAATGACTACAACTTAGTTTTTCAAATGAGCTTAAATTGGTGGGGTAGTAGCKGAGAGTCATACTGTGTGCCAACAGATCTGTTTRCACTACAGCACTGATCTTAATCTGTAAGCAAAATGTCTCATGAACAACTTAAATCAAATTTAATGAAACTTTCAGGATACAATTATTTCTGCAGCTGAGTACRTTTTGGAGTCGACCCAATTAAAGATGGCCGCCACAGCTTAGGAATAAAGAATAAGGATCATAGGAAATAAAAAAAATAGCTATAATTCAGTCATTTTAATATATTTAGGTCAAATTTGGTGTGGTTGTAGCTGAGAGCGATTCACATCACATGCTCTAATGTGCCCCTTATTGTATGAAACAATTATTTAAAAGTCTAGCATAAACTGTAAGGGTCAACCTCATTTGTCTGTTAACAAAATACGTATCTCCAGAACTACAGGATGGATTTGAATAGAACTTTCAGGATACAATCTTTGGATGCCTCTCTGCAAATAATTAACTTCTRGAGTCAATCTAATTAAAGATGGCCACCACAGTCAACTGATCTTCGTAACCAATAGAAAGTCAGTTTAACAGATTTAAGCAAAAGAAAAGCAAAAACCAAGAGTAAACCCTCATACCAAATGTTCAGTGTTTTATTTAAAAACTATAAACAGTCACCAAAGTAAATAAAGCCAATCTCTAACAGACTGTTAGGTCTATGTATAGTCACACATCCTACTGACACGGCAGAAATGAAGATGGGTCGCCCCGGTCCGATGCTAAYACGACAGGCAGTCATATGTTACACAACACACGGCAGAGAGGACAGTCTGAAGACGTGAGCCGGAATGTGGCATGGTATTAAGAATGAAAAAATAGTACAATAAAACTCCACACTATATTAAGATAGAAAAAAGTAGTGAAGAAAATATCATACCTGCACGTAAAGCAAAGAACACAGGAGAAAACCTGTATAAAAACTCCATGTATTTAAACCAATTTACAAATACAAAAAAAGTTTTGGTACGCGCACCGTGCCCGTACGATGACAAAAACGCTTACAGTGGATATATGTTTCTGTGTGTGTGCTGAGGGGGGGAGGGTGTGTGAGGGGACAGGAAGAGAATACCTTCAATATTCTTTTTGTTTTTTCATTTTCTTCTACAAAATGACATGAGATATATTATTCCATACTCTTTCAGCCAGCAAAATGAGTTCTCCAAGGTATTATAATACAAAAAATGTCACAGTTCCACAAAAAACTGTTTTCCCCCACCCTAAGCTTTACAGCATCAGTACCTTTGCAGAATTATTTACAAGTTTTAAGTACATTCATCCACTGCTGAGTATAGAATCACATTAGATACAAGTGACCAAGGATCATTAAAAAAAAAACCTAAAAGGAAAAACAAACATACTACTTTATTAAATCTTGCCAAAGTAATGCTTCTATTAACCCCTTAGAGTTAGTTCTCCAGTGGCTGCATCGGCATGAAAGGATCCTCTTTATATATATTCACAATTTATTTACAAGATTCTTTTTTTTATTCATCGTAATGGTATTCATTTCAATAATAAATAAGTGAAAATATATTGACTCAAGTAAGAAAACCAAGCTACCAAGTTTCTAAAAGAAAAAAAAAWWWTTTTTTCTCTGCACCAGTTGCCAGCAGAGTCCTCCTCCTCCTGTAGCTCCGCCCACTTCTCCCATGCCCCGCCCCACCCTTGCCCATCCAGACTCTTCAGTCACCCCTCGCCTCAAGCGCGCTCCCATTCATGGGGATGAGGAGGAAAGGAAAAGAAAAAAAAACTACACCTAAAGAAAATGTGCTCATGTTTGGGGGTTTTATGGGCAGAGTTCCTCAGGGAAGCTGTCTCGAGCCCCTCCTGGTGGGCAGCTGGTGGAAGACCCCGCCTCCTGCCCCGCCCCAAGGCAGTTTTTAGTTTTTACTTTGTCCTGCGTGGTGTGGATGGAGGAGGGGCGGGGTGAGGAGGATGAAAGGGAGATGAGGGCAGCAGCAGGTCTTCGTCCTGATTTGCCCTGCCCTTTGACTCCGCACCCTTTGTGGGCCTGCTACGGCTCACYGGGTGCCTTGCCGTCGCTCCGCTCGTGGAGGGGGCCGGGGATGGTGGGTGTCCGTTTGACCTTAGGCCTGAAGCGAGCGCGTGAGTTCGTAAAGGCATTTGGCAAGCGTGGTGGAGACCTCCATGTTACTGAGCGCCAGCACAGACAGGTGCGTCTCGTGTCTCTTTACCAACCTGAGGGGAGGGAGAAACAACATCTAGTTTAACAGTCGTCCTTTTTTTGTCACCTAACATCCTGTAATCCAGCAGCATACTTACATGCGACCACAGTCCGAGTGCTTGGCGATGTTCTTTAACGTTAAGGCAGCAGTTAGTCGAATGTGTTTGGTCACTGGACCCTCCTTCTCGTCCTGAAACAGGAAATAATGATTTAAGAAAAAGGCTCAGTTCTTTGGTTCAGTCAAAAAAGAAAAACTAAACACAGATGTGAACACTGCTGAAGAGATGAGTGGAGATTATTTTCTGTCCAGGTGGCAAATATTATTAAAATTATTTATGTTATATTATTACTCCTCCTCTTTTGGAGAGATCACACAAAAAAAATTCATCAAAAAAAAAAGTTTCGATTGGCCTCTTTCAGTTCTGAGATACACTTCACTGAAAGAGCCTCCAGATTCAACAATCATGATGTTTTCTAACTAMAGAGAAGACTGGAAGCTGAAAGCTAAGCGTCCTCTACACAGGCTGGATGTAAAACAAGCTTTAACCTCCGCCCCTCCATGTAAACACAGTAATTTGTTACACAATATGACTGGCAGGTTTTAGCAAGTCAAATTTAAGACCTTTTTAATGCCGCATTAAATGAAATTCAAGACTGAAAAAACTATAAATGCAAGCAATGGCTGTGGTATTTTGCTGTAATACAACCAAGAATGTGTATCACTCAATAAAACATGTTTAATATAAAGATTTTCAGCTCTCTGGTTCAATAATTGTATTGTATAAGTGCAGTTATTTGGTTAGACAAATCCAACAAAAAATGTACATTTTAAATATACATTTACTAAATACATTCATGGCATGAAACTTAATTGTGTTTTAACCTCCAGTTTTGTATTTATACAAAAACAAGTCATCCAGCTAATTGGGATGCAAGTTATCGATTAATGGATTAATCTRAAGTTGATTGATCTTATCGATCGACTAACGATTAATTGATAAGCGTCAATTTTCCTAAAAACCTAACATTTCTCTTGAATCAAGAGTCTTTCTATAACAWGAAGGGCTAATTTTGTACACACTAAATAAAAAAGTACAGTATTTTAACAATTCATTGTGCCAGCTGTGTGAGTAAACACTGACTGAATGAACAGAAAAATGTGGATTTCTCTCACATTATTAAACTTGGACATATTTACAAAATATAACAAAGAGGAATCTGTTAAGTTGCTAGTTGAAAAAAAAAACATAAGTAAAACACTTAATCCATCCTGAAGATGAAAAACTTAACTKAACTTAATTTAAACACAGGGTAATATTTTAAGATTAACTCAAAAACAAAACATAATAAAATATCTCTGAAAGACGTGAGATACAAATGAGTACTGGCAATAGTTTGTTTGTTTACACTCCGTCTGCTTCTGTCTTAGCTGGGCTGCTGGACATGTCATGATCTGACATCAGTTACTATTTATTAGACTGGTTCACTGGCCGGGTTATGTCACACAGATTAGATTAACTTCATATTTTTAGTGACTGTAATGTTTTTGTTTTGTTTTGCTATTTCACATGAAGTTAAACTCAACGAGAGGAAGCTAACGCTAGCCACAGTTAGCTTACCGTTCTGTCGTCCTTCTCTCTTGTTTTAAGCATCATACTGCTGGATAGTCCGGTACACCCTTCAGTACTTTTCCTTTGGGTTTGGTATAGTCCATTATTATTGTTCTGTCGCAAATAAAACTAAATAAGACTCGCACGTTTGCGGTCCCACTCACATTATTGAGACAGCTTTCTGCTGCTCAGTTTAACAGGGCCGGGGTAAAGCAGCAGCGYGCTCTGCTGGATGAAGTCAAAACTACATCGAAATAAGGTTTAAACGGATGTTTTCAATTAATCGAATGGAAGAAACTTTAATCTAACAAACCATTAATCGACAATTAATCGTAAATCAATTAATTGTTTGCATCCCTACCAGCTAATCTTCACTAAATTTACACTTCAACCTGCAGCATGAAAATCCAACTAATTTCTTAAGGAAGAGAGGTTTTTAACAACTTTTCTGAAGTTTATTTTTATGTAATATCAGTGTTTTGAATTGAGGGACTCTGATATATTTTAAAAATGAGCACAGAAAGTCCTTTTCAAAGAATAAATTAACTTTTTTTCTGTTTGACATTTTTCTCCCCTAAAACGATCATTTCATTCAAAGGGAATATTTACAGGATTATAGCTCATGTAGTCAAACTATTCAGTTTTTATGTTTGATCATTTATAAATCATGTTTATCACAGATCAGTTAGTAGTTTAGTTTCTAAACATAAAAGTTTAGCACATCCAAACAGACAGAACACCTCATTATTTTTAAAACATTTTGTGGAATTAAGTTGTTCTTTGTGAGTTTGAGAGAAAATTAAATTTAAAGTGAAACAAAAGTGTTTGCTGCGATCTGGAGTCTACAAACATTCATCTTTTAGTGTTAATTTTGTTTAATAAATAAAGCAGCAACTACAACTTGTCTCTCACCGACAGGATGTCTAGTTATGTCTAGTGTTACTGTGATTGACAGCTGGTAGTTTGTTGTCGTGGGACTTTGGTATCTTTACGTTCTGGGTGCACAAAAAACGGTTTAAAAAAAATACATGTTGGCACTCAAACCGAACTAAATACATTCTGATATGACGGAGACAGAAATGTTAAACTCACAGTGAAGTCCCTGAAGACCAGGTTTCTAGAGCCTCTGCGGAGGGCCATGAGAGCTGCGCTCGGATGATTGGCGATTGCTTTCGGTGCTCGTTGTGCCGGAGTGCTGCCTGCCACTGGTGGAGTCCTTCACAACAAACATTTAAACGTCATCAGGAGACATTATGGATAACTAAAGCAGTTTGTTTTTAATGGGAAGAGGAAGGTGTACGCACTGGGAAGAAGCCTGATTGGGGTTTTGTGCCTGCTGCTCCTCTAGTTTGAGTCCAGCCAGTAAAGCCTCTCGAGAACAGTGCTTATCCTGGCAGAGCAGAGCGGAAACAAATCAGACTAATCCTGCAGAGCGCTTTGTTGTTGGGGATTTTATGTCACAACACTAAACGAGCCGGCTTTACCTGGAGATGCGTGATGAAGGAAAGTCTCTGTCGGGGGAAAGGTTCGCAGCCCTCCCACAGACAGTGCCCTCCGTATACCTCCTTCCCACCGTGCTGAGTTGCTGCATGGTAGAACACTTGAGACGGCGTTTCAAACCACCTGAAAAAACAAACAAACAAATTAATGAGCGGGCGCTCATGAGGGACACATGGATTTTTACTGGAGAGGCATGTACCGTTTGCAGGACTGCCACAGACACCGAAAATTCTGCCCCGCTTTCCTGCTCGGCTCCGACGAGGCCGCGGGGCTCGGCTGTGCTGGGAGGTGGGGGCTGTGGTTACCTGTCGCTGCAGGCTGGGAGGAGGGAGGTGGGGACGGGGTTACAGCCGGCTGGAAAAAGAGAAAGGTGTTAAAAAAAAAAAAACGTAAGAACGGTGTGATCAGAACCRGTTTGTCAGCAGAGATGTAACCCCGGCCTGTCTGAGGGCAGAGGTTGTTCTCTCAGCTGGTTTACTGTAGGAGGTGGGTATCAGTGAGAGCCACGTGGTCTGAACTGGCATCACCTTCTTAACCTCCAAACATTCACACAACATCAAAACGTTCTTGCTTTTCTATTTGAACACCCTCTGTGAGCTCCAAACTGAGAAAGATGTATTTAATATATATCAGCTCAGCTAACAACTCTATTGACTCAAAACACTGAAGTTGGGTTCTGATTTGAAGCTGAGAAACACCTTTGTCAAATCAGAAGCAAACGTCAATGACATTTCATAAAAAATACATTTTTTGTGTCATCAGTTTGGTTATTTTCTTAGATAAATAAATAATTACAATAAGARCATGTTCTGAAACTTAGCAAACTGTAAACCTTTCTTTCCTCTGGAGAACAACTTAAACATGACCCTCCACTACATTTGCAAGTAATTAGACGGGCAAATCCTGAGTATTTAATCATCTTAACTTTTGTTGTTGTTTACTTTTATATTTAGCCATTCATAAAACTTTATTACAAAACATWAAAGTGCATCATCTTTCTCACAGCATGTGAACAAAAAATAAAATACATATTAGATATACAAACAATATTCATAAATAAAAAAATCTTTATTTCAAGCCAAGCTATACCTTATGCTAACTCCCTTAGCTTGATGAAAGTGTTTGTTTTGCAACAGTGTTAACTTAAAAAGAAATATAACCAGAAAAAAAACTGACTGTTTTTTTTTTGAAGAATAAAGAAACAYTTGATTTCCGTTGCATTCAGTGCTGAAATAGTCGATATGTTTGAACAAGTCGCTGCACCTGATGCAACAACTTTCACACCAAACCTGCTAGCAGGAGTTAGCGAGCASTTCCTTCCAATTAAGTAGGTGCCATCTCCCTACTTCCAACAGACCAGACACCCAACCACATCACCAGAAACTAAACGAGCGGAAACCATTTAGTGACTCACCGTTGCGCCGGCTGCTAGCGTGGGAGAGTAGTTCCTCTGCTGCGCGGCGTTCTCTATTGCTACTTTGGCTACTGTGCTTGGGTCCGTTCCTGCTGGCACCGCCACCATAGTGGCGCTGCTGCCGGCATTGTTGGGGTCGCTGATGGTGATGATCCGCACGCCCACTTTGTTGGGGATCCCCGATGGGGCCGCYGTACCGCGGTCCTCGTTTTCAGCTGGCCTTTTAAGGCCTCGAGCCTCTGGGACCACTCCGTTGGTGGGAGAGGAGACGGGACTCTGGGAGGTAAGAGTGGAGKGGGGCGAGGAGTTGGGGATCAGCTGCTGCCTCAGCACAGGTGAGGTGAGGCCTGGCCCCAAAGGTCCATTGGTTAATTCTGAGGAAGGCCGGTGGCCTACTGGCTGGGGTCCGTTGGCCAGGCGCTCGGCCTGCTGGGCTTTGGCAGTGTCCTGCTGAGGAGGAGGAGGAGGAGGAGGACTGGGGAGAGACAGCTCCAAGCTCTTTTCCGAGGAGCCCACCTCTCCGTTCCCCAAGTGTTGTTTGGAAGCAATGTGATTTGGAATGTTTTTGTTAAAGTTCCCACCACCCTCCTCCCGCTCAAAGTCACACACCCCATTGACCAGAGTCTTTTTGGGGTCGGGGTTGCCCTCCAGAAGACTGTTGAGGCCAGGGGAGAGAGCCTGCTTCCCGTTAGCATTAGGACTCTCTGGAACCGGGCCGTTGAGTACTCCCTGGCTGTTCCCTGAGTGGTATGGAGGTAGACTAGACTCCACGCACTTCTGACCGTTTAGCAGCTTGGCGCCTGCCGCCACATCGCCGTTACTAGTTTTGCCGTTGGAGGAGTCCCCCTCGGCCAACGAGTTGTTCTCCATCACTTCTATCTTCCTCTCATGGATGTGCAGCCCCGTGRCATCCTTGGCTTCTTCCTCCTTTTGACAAATGATCTTGTCTCCTCTGAGGGGCGCTGGCAGTGGCGGTGGAGGCGGGGGGCCGGCTGGCACGTGATGAGGGACCGCTGGAGGAGGGGGGCCGGCTGGCACGTGATGATGGATCGCTGCGGTGGGAAACGGAGGCTGGGGGACAGCCGGAGCGACGACGCCTTGGCTGACGGCAGCGGTGGAGGTGGTGAAGCCCGTGTTGGGGACGACAGTGAACGTGACCTGCCCTGCGGCTGTGGGCCCCTGGATGATGGCGGTCGCCCCAGAAYTGCTGGTGGAGATGAGCTGTCCCGGTAGCAGCTGGACCGTCTGCAGAGGTGGCGTACCGGCGGCGGGGAGCTGGCCCGGAAGCAGCTGGACGCTGAGCTGCGGATGCTGTGCAGGAGGATTCTGGGTGCTGTAGCCTGCTTGGTAGATGACCTGTGGACTGGGGGCTATCGTGTTGTTGGGAGGGGGCACCTGTGGAGCAGGGAGGATTAACTTTCCTCCTGGTGTGGAAGGCCCTCGCTTTGGAAGCAGCAGCTGTTTGATCAGGCTGGACTCTGTGGAGGTAGACTGAGGTGGAGGAGTTTGAGATATAATTTGTAGAGGCGGTGGCTGATGATGATGCCGTTTGGTGGACAGTGCATGGCTGACAGCTTGACTAGACTGGACCTGGGTGTTGGAGTGAGGAGGAGGAGGAGGGGAGCAGGGACCGGGAGCAGCTCCAGGCTGCCCCGCTACCTGGACAGTCTGGGCACCAGTGATGGTGGAGGGGTTGGCGAGAACGATCTGGTGTATGGCAGGGGTGTAGGCGGCGTTGGGCTGAGGGTTGGGACTGACTATCACCACGCTTTGCTGCGGGGCCTGCTGGGTGGGAGGAGCTATCGTGGCCGCCGGCCCACCTGACTGGTTYGCTGCTGGTTTGGGGGCGATATTCTGAAACGTGACACGTGACCCTTGGGAGTTGGGCACGCTTGCATTAATCGGCGCCTGACCCACCTGGAYGGAGGGGGCTGAAGCCACGGCACATTGAGGTTCTACCTGTGGAGCGCCGCCTGGGTTCTGAAGCAGAGGTGGATGCTGGGTAATGGGAGGGCACACACCTTGTACCCTGGCGGTGAGGATGTGGCCTTGTGGTACGGGCTGAAACAGTGTGACGGGCGTCCCGGTGGGGAGCATGGGGGAGTGCTGCTGCTGGGACGTCAGTGGAGGGGAGGGGTTCTGGGGGCGGTGGTTCTGGGTGGCCGGGGCAGACAGCGGAATCTGGACTACTTGACCGGGTCGGATCTGCGCCGCCAGTGGATTTGGTGGCGACTGCAGAAGCACCTGAGGTGGCACCGGATGACGGGGAACAGTCTGGTAGCTCGCGTGAGGAGGTTCCTGTGAAGTCAAGGCCACAGAGGGGGTGGCGACCCCAGGGTTGTGGGTGGGGCCCGGGACTCGGACCAACTGTGGTCCCAGGTTAGGATGTCCAGGAGGTACACCTGGTAACACATGAAGAAAACAACTTAGAAACAAAACAACAGTTATACACAGGGGTGATAGTGGAAAAAAATCCTAAGCCTGAACTTTTTTCTGCACCCATATGTTGATAATACCAACATACATTACTAGAAAAACTCTTTAAGAATGCAGATATGTACTGAGCAGAGGATTACCTGTGATATATTTTTTAATTATTACTTTAACACAACTGCAAAATCACCGTTCCAGTGTCAACCTTTATAATCAACCATCAACAYGCACATTATGAAAGTTTTTATGTTTAAAAATGGCAATTTAGGATCTTTGTTGTAGCTAAAAATACTGGAACATTAAAAACCTCATGACTGATATTAATGCAGACAAAATTGGTCAACAAAAMAAACAGAATCTAAGTGAAAACTGTAATTTATATTTCATATTTAATTATTAAATACATTACACTTTTCATAAAGGCTGGTTCCAAATACAAACAATTTTGCTCATGAAAACCCCCAAGTGGCCTGTTTTAAACTGGTAGAATAATACAATATATTATACAGCTGATATTTATGATGGGGTTTGGAGGAAAAATGTCAAAACTTATAAATAGACACCCCTGCTACCCTTTTGTTTAAATAAATATACCTCTTTTAGTTAACATTAGGGATACAAGCTATCAATTAATGAATTATAGCTGATTGACCGGCTGGGGGACAGCCGGAGCGATGACATTAATCTAATGATTAACTGATAAGTGGCCATTTTCTTAAAAACCTGAGTTTTCTCTTGAATCAAGAGGGTTTTTCCATAAAGTGAAGGACTATGTGTTCTTATAATATAATGAATTTAAAAAAGCAGCACGTCATTATAATTTAGCAATTAATTAACCCAGCTGTGTTGATTTCTCACACACTAAACTTGGACATATTTTTTTATAAAATATAACAAAACAGAAATCTATTGGGCTGCTGAATGGAGGAAAAACAGATGAAAAAAAAAATTTTTAGATGTAAACTATTTTTAACTTATTATTAGGCCCAATAAGCTCAGCTCAGGAGCAGGTCTCTCCCTCCTCYTYCCCTACTGAGTCATGGTACATCCACACCAAAYGCGTTTTGAGCATCAGGAGCATCTGGTTTTCATGCAAAGTCAATGGTGGACGTGCATCTAGGGGCGTCTAGAAGCAGAGCAGCGCATCTGGCGCATTTGGAGCAGCGCGGCTCGAAGCAGTGCACGTGCGGCACTTCCCAAGCGTCCGCCGCATGAGTTGGAAAATCTGAACTTTTGCTGCTCGATGCGTTGCATCAACCAATCCGAGAGACTCATTTTTCCACATCACAGTTTCCTGAATGTTGCCCACTAAACTGAAACAGACGAACAGGAGATCTTTACCTGAAATCGACTGGATTTTGTGGCTGGATATACAGTATAAGTGCCGATGTGGGGGTCAGCTGGTCCGGACAAAAAATAATTAAATTTTAAAAAAAAGGTCCGTCAGCTGGCAGCTTCTGGAGTGGCGAAACTAACCGAACAAATCGCCTCTAAATCATCTGGTGAGTTTATTATCTGCTGTGCGCAACGTTCGCTTGCTCTTTAGTAATTAAATCAAAGCCATTTTCTTTTATTTTATCTTTATTTCACCCGCCGAGGGCAGACGCTCTTCCCACACCCCGCTGCCGCTGCTGCTTCTCGTTCTGGTCTGGTCTGTGAATGCATCTGTCCAGCATCAAGATGCGTGCGTTTTGAGATTTTTGGAGGCGCGCAACGCGTTTGATGTGAACGTAGCAGACCTCTGAGCTGCTCGCGTCTTCTTCCCCCCTTAGTTCTGTAGTTTTTTTTACTGCTTGATAAATAACTTTAGGCTTTGGTCAGGCAAAAGATCAGAGGATTTTTTATTTTATTTATTTTTTGGCTCTAGAAGGATGAAGCTGACGGTGGACTGAGGTGTTTATTTCCACGGGACCTGTTTCCTCCTCGCGACGCACATCAAATGGCATTTAAAAAGGTATACCCCCCCCACCCCGTGAAAGGATAATGCTACGTTCACACCGAACGCGTTTTGAGCAGCCAAAAAGCGCAAACGCCTCAAGTTGGACGCACTATGTTCAGACTGAAGAACGCACTAGTGTTCAGACCAGAACGAGAACGAGAAGCAGCAGCAGCGGCTGCAGCCGGGTGTGGAAGGAGCGTCTCCTCAGCGGGTGAATAAAGAAAAGAAAATGGCTTTGATTTATTTACTAAAAAGCAAGCGAACGTTGTGCACAGCAGATAATTAACTCACCAGATGATTTAGAGGCGATTTGTTCGGTTAGTTTCGTCAAAGCTCTTTACCGCAGCTTCGGCTGGTCTCTGTCCGCCCCACACCACACCACAGAGGAGGTGGAGTGTCCCGACAGCTTGACAAAACAAAAATAAAACCTACGCTGCAGCTGCTCACAAGATCAATAGTTTAGATCAGGAATAAAAGTGTTGGGTCTTGTTTGACTGAAGTTCGAGCTGTTTTTCATTTCACAATGACGAGCTGATCGCAGACATGTAGCTGTCACTCACTGCCCCGCGCTCTCTGCCTTTTTTCCTCCTCCCGCTGTCCTCCCGTGTGTGTTCTACACACAGCGTTCTTGTTTACCTGTTTCTGCAGGACGTACAGCAGGCTGGGGCATGCGTGTCTCTGTGTGTGTGTGTATGTGAGAGAGAGCAAGAGAGACTTTTATATCAGAACATGGCCACTTTGACGAAACCGTGGAGATGACACGTCATTGTGGAGAGCAGTTAACCAATATGCTAATTAGCCTGCAGTACCACTGCTCAACCCATAGTATGCAGC
>NW_013952595.1:140750-155693 GCF_001266775.1 Austrofundulus limnaeus
TGTATAATGTCTTGTGACGTCCACGGCCTACCCCAGTTACCACTACTGAGCATGTGTGTCAAGGACAGAAAGGCAGATGTGGCAGTGGAATGTGTCAAAACAGTTTGGAGAGAAAAACAAAGTAAAGAACAACAACAAAAAAAAGCGACTAATCGACTATTAAATTAGTCATCGACTATTTTAATAATCGATTAGTCATCGATTAATGGACTAATTGTGGCAGCCCTAGTAAACATGCAYCTGTTGGTCGGATGTTGTTTCCCGGGTCACTGTAATTAAAGCCATGMCTGCTTCTCTTCTCCGGCTCCACCTGCCTGCTACTGTTCAGCTAACGTTAGCATCTATCTGCAAGTCTCGTCTCTCTCAGGTGGAGGAATCAATAAACATCTTTCTGCTGGTTTTTCTTCTCTGACGGCTGGTTTTTAAAAAAATCTGCCAGCTTCAATATTGTTCCCAGTTCTTTCTCAGACTCGTTCTAACAAAGAAAGTAATTTAATTTCGAGCATCGCTCCAATTTCTGCTGGATCTGAATTAAAKTTTTGCCGATATCCAAGTCCCACCTCCATCTGATTTTTRMTTGGCTTGTAGGCCTGTCTAGTGTGTTTAAAGTGAAAGCTTATAGCTCTTATAGGTCCAGGGAAATGTCTGTTAAACATTTGGCTGGGCAGGTCTGATTTTAAGCCGTAAATCTGGCACAGTGCTGGAATACTATCAGCCCTGTATATAGCATTGGGTTCTAACATTCCCAGTTTGAAAGACCTCAGTGAAGTTAGTTTCAGGTTGGATAAAATAGTCAGCCACCTAAGTTTTCTAATTATCCTCCGACTCCTGAAAGTTTTGAACCCCCTGCTGCTAAAGAACCAAATACTTGCAGTGTTCTGACTCGGGACGTGATCCAGCATTAATGCCAACCTGTGAGTTTCACTTGTTCCTCTCTGTTTGATCATTCCCTCAGAGTGTTTGTCTTTTTAATTACTTCAGCCACTCTAAACTCAGAGGTCCTCTGAGCAGGACTGTTTGCACCCTCCTCCACAGCCTCTAATCTGTTCTGTGGTTTCAACACCCCCTGACTGTTTCCATCGCTAAATGTTTGTCTTTGCCACATGAAGGAAAYGTTTTCTGGTTGTACCTGGAGGCGGGGCCTGAGGGTCTCCAGGGGCTTCGTGCTGAGCCGCTGGAGGTGCAGGAGCTGCTGCTGGGTTCTGCTGTTGCTGCTGGTAGTACAACTGGATGGGGAGAGGGATGGCCCGCCGCCGTATTCCCACCAGGAGGATCTGAACCTGGCTGCTGACTTTGGCCTCCTCCTGTCGTCTCATCGAGTGGTTGGGGAACACGGTCCTGTGGAGCAGGAAGAAACGTCTTTTTTAAGTAAATCAACACAAGCCGTTAGTATAAAAAAATGAAGTAGACTTTGAACTATGGACGGACCGCAGACATTTGAGGAAGCCAGTTGAGTTCAGGATGTTGCTTCGGCCCATTTTGCTGCACGTGGTGAGGTACTCTGAGTACATTTCTGACCGAGACACGGAGCCCTCAGGGTTTGTCTCGAAGTGTGCGTTTAGCCTGTTGGTCCACGAGGAGAAAGGGTTAAATCCTGCATCCTCTCTGTGTTTTCCTTCAGGGGAAAAAAAATCATCCCGACTCTTGTACAAAATGAATCTCACCACTGCAGCGTGAACTTCTCCCCATCTAGTTCAACAATGCCAGGAGGTGGTAGACTGGACTGGACTGGGACCCTCGTTACTGAAGAAAACAAACAGAAACTAGGTTATAAAAACATTTGGTGTGGAGTAAGTCTGTCCCAATAAAGCCTGCAGTGACACAAGTCGGCCACTAGATGTCAGCAACCTAATAACTTGACAGAAGATCAGTGATGGAGCTGAAAGTTTTACACCTGCTGATTTTTTTTTGTTTCAAACATTGAGCTCAGTGGGATTTAGAAACAAAACGTAACTCTTAGTTTGAGTTGACACATGTGTGTAAAGCTGTTTTATAAGTGGGGTTTCAGTCTGGTCTACAGACTCAAATCAGTACGACAAACGTCTGTCTGGTTTCCTGTTGGGTTACCTGTGGTGATGMTGATCTAAGTTTTACAGGAAATACATTCCAGGGTTCTTTCTTCTAAACTAAACTGCACCAGTTAAGTTWAAAAAAATCTAACTTTATCATCTGCTCAGAAACACTCACCGGGTGCCGGCGCTCCCTGCACGGCGGCGGGAACCTGCTCCACCAGCTGCGGTCGGACCTCAGCCGCCTGGTCGGAGTTYGCTTGATGCTCGATCAACCGTACCGCTGTCAGGGCGTCGGGTCCGAACGTGTGCAGGTCCACTGAGACTAACCGCACTAAGAGGTCTGAACARGGAGACAGAATTTAAATGCCATTCAAGTTTCACCGAGCGTCGCCAGTACGGCTTCCAACGGGCGGATTYGCACCTATGCTGCGGTCGACTGAGGCGATCTTGCTGCAGGGCACCTCTCCCAGCTGGGCCAGCAGGTAGAGCACCTCCAGGGAGGCCATGAGGAGCAAGAGGTCCGGCAGAGTGAGGAGCATCATCACCTCCCTGTAMGACTCCTGGTCCACATACTCACAGATCAACACGCCATTATCGTCCGCTTTGCTGAGGTTACCCAGGATCTCCATGGCTGCGAGACAAAAAGACACGCGGATCAGGAAACGTAAACCATTTATCTGGATTGACACAAACACAGCTGCGGTAAAACCCCACCTCGCATTTTCAAGAAGCGGTCCCTGGACATCAAGCATTTGGTGATGGTGTGAAAGATCAGGTGCGTCGTCCGAAAGTCTACAGGATCCAGCTGAAGCTGCAACGAGTCGGAGGATTAGAATCTTGTTAGCAAGAAGAATACCGCCGCTGCTCTGGGAATATGCTACTAACAAGTGATCAGGGCCCATATTCATAAAACTTCTTAAGAGTAGATTTTTAGACTTAAGTGCTGAAAATTCCTTAGATTTGCTCCTACTCTCAGACTTAAGTGTAAGTGCCAGTTATCAAAATTCTTAATTCTTAAGTCTAAGAATCACTCTTATTCTCAAGAAATGTTAAGACTGCTCCAGAGGACTCTTAAGTGGTTAATTAAGAGTTGCCACTAGGGGTCTGAGATGGACTGAAGACAGAGATCACACAGAGGACACAGCTGTCCTCCTCCCCACCTGAGTGTTTTTCTCAGTTATAAGGTGGAAACAGGTTTAATCAGAAATATAAAAGAAAGACCCCCCCCCCCCCCGATTTAAACATTAAGCTGTCTGATCCTAGAACAGTGTGAGAGGTAAGTAGGCAGCTGATCATGCTGCTCATGTTTTGGCTGTGGCATCCAGGCACAGGTGCTTTGAATAATCTGATGGTTGGTTGAGCAACCAACAATACTAACTGCCAAAGTTTCAGTTCCTGACCAACTCTTGCTGCACTAAAACAAGGAGATTCACTTTCAGTTTTGTCCTGGAACCCATAAATATTAATTGCTGGTCTTGTTTTTAGCTGTGTAAGGTTTCACCCCAGTCACCGTTTGGTAAAACGAGAAAAAGAAACAAATTAAAAAATATTTTACTTATAAAACAGACACTAACTCTCCAAAAGGCAGAGAAAATAAAAAAAATAACAATTAGTGTGTTGTCATAAATATTATGTTCATAAATTTTTGTAAAATGCAGTTCAAATGTGTGCCTGTGACTGACATCAGTTTAAAAACACCTACACCAAACCATCACAGTAAAAATACACATGGATCACTACACCACTACAAGAAACAAACCAGGCTAAAGTTTGCACCTTGGGTTCCTTCAACTTTTATKTTTTTATTTCTAAAAACTGATAAACAAAAAACCCTGATCATTCATTTACACYAATCTCACACTCGTGCTTCAAAGATTGAACAGATCTGACTTTACTCTACTGGATGTCTTTACTTTGACTATTAGTGTTCATAGAGGAAAAAAAACAAAACACCTTATTTAACTGCATAAAATACTATTTTATTCATGTCTTCTTCCAGTGTTTCACTTACTAATATCCAAAGAGAATAATGGCAGTAGCCATTCTCTACAATGTAAAAGCAGAGCATCACCTAGTGGGCTAATATAAAATTAAAAAATATAGGGATAGAGGTAAAAAGAAAAAGAAAAAAAAACTATAAAAGAAAAGCATTATTTTGTGATAAAATAAATATTGGGTCAAATAATGAATTTATAATGATTTGAATTTATGATGTACTATAATTTATGAAATTATAATGGACTCAGGTACATTTGTTCCTAAAAGAAGTCTGGAGTGTAATGAAGTTATTTCTGACAAATTCATTAAAAATAAAAACAAGTTATTTACTTGATAAAGCTATTCTTGACTGTCATAAACGTGGGAGATTTGCRTCAAGATTCTATGCTGAGTTACAAATGCTAAGAAAAGATAACTTGGAGAATTTACGATCAACCTGGAACAGAACTCTGAAAAGCACAATTGATTCAGAAGCATGGGAAGACATCTTGACCCTGCCTTCCAGAATCTCAGTATGTAACCGATATAAAGAAATGCAATATAATATTTTACACAATGTATACATATCTCCATACATATATATAGCAAGTACACACCAGGAAGCTCTCCAAACTGCCCTAAATGTAAAGTAGCTACAGGAACTAGAATTCACTGCCTATGGGAATGTAAAATTATAGAGGCATTCTGGCAGGCAGTGTGTCGCGAAATCAACTCTGCTATAGGACAAACAGTGCATTCTGGTCCAGTGCTTTGTCTACTTGGACTCATACCCACTCACCTGGGTACTCACAAAGAAACTGTGCAATTCTTATTAATGTTGGCCAGAAAAGTAATAATGGTTAAATGGATAGGTTGTGATGCCCCATCGATCCAGCTATGGAAAAATCTATTTTCTGAAATGATTGTATTAAAAAGATTGAGATACTGTCTGGATGGAAAATTTTATACCTTTAAAAGAAGATGGGAACACGTTCTTAAATATTTCAAAATTAACAAACCAGTAAAGTGAACCTAAATGACATGTCATTGAGTCTGTAGCTCAACTGGTGCCTGTCAAGAGAATGCTGTGACTTATTTACATGCCTCCAAACTTTCTCTTCTGATTCTGGCAGCTGTGTTGTGTAAGTGTTGTCTTTTTTTATTGTTGTTTATATGTTTGTATGTCTGTATAAATCTCAAAATGCCTAATAAAGATAGTATGAAAAAAATAAAAACAAATAACAAAAATTAATTAATTCAAAAAAATGAGGCTATTTAGGCAGTGGTGGGTACAGATCTGCTAATAGCAAAGCTAACATGTTGTTTAGCAAAATAATGTTTTGGCTCAATTTAAAAGAACATTAGCAGATCAGTTAGCATCCGCTAAATTGAATTTTGCTAAAGTTAAGTTACATAACAAAATTCACAGGTTGGTTCCTGTCTGTTGTGGTAATTTTTCCGGGAAAAAAAATCATACATACAGCACTACTAGTTTTGTTAACTCGTTTAGCAGTTTAGTGTTAGCTAAGTAAGTTCTTAGTTGACAGATTAGCAAAGGTAACTTTTTGGTAAACTGCGCTCACCACTGTATTTAGGCTTTGTCGGAAAACTTGTTTACTGACACCAAAGCACAATTTTGAAACTCTGTGTCCGATGAGCACTCACCTCTGCAGCCACGTTGCCCAGCGTGTCTAGTCCGAGCTGTCGGAGTGAGATGAGGTTACAGTGGGCGCAGAGCAGGAGGAAGCGCAGGCACGTTCGGTTGGCCGCCAGCAGCTTGACGTTCACCTCCTCGAATGAGAGGTTTCGCAGGATGACGGCGACCTGCAGCACCCGCTGGGCCTCTACGTCGTTGATACCTGGGTTCCGCGGTGGGTGGAAGAGGCTCGGCCAGCGCTCCTCACACGACGTACCGTCTAAAGAGCCCAGGGGGTGAACTTAGAACCAGGCTGTTTCAACGTCAACATGCAGAGTAAAATTCTGCAGGGCTTAGGACAAAACGTTTACCTTGTGTTGCACTGCTCTTGTCCCAGATCAACTCTCTGACTTCAGCGTCCTCCACCACCTCTTTCCAGAACTGTAACACAACAGAGGTGCTTTACTTTCTCATAAACGACCATGGTGAGGAAGTTTAATGAAGTTTTTTAATGAAATTAAAAAAAGACCAACCGTTTTTCTGTTTTTGGATTATAAAATAAAAATAGAATAACCACCCGTTTTTTTCAATGTTTTTAAACCAAAAGCAAAAAGTCCACGGACCGAAGAACTAAAGCCACACTCGAGGGTTAAAGCGGTGTCGGGCTGTGAATGAGTCATTCTTGGTGTCAGACAAACAGTGAGTAAGACCGACAACGTCCAGCTCATGAGTCAAACGTCTTTTTTTTTATTTCAACTCCTCGTGGAACATTGCAGCTTCCCACAATGCAACATGACAGCTGTCAGATATTTTAGTTTGAAGCTAGTAGTGGCCTTAAGCTGCTGCTAGCTTCGAGCAAAAAATAAGGACAGAGCTGTAGAGACATTTTCACACTCATGTTCCAACTAAACTTCTTTACGGTTATTGCTGGAGTAAGCACTAATGAGTAAAACAGGCAAAATAATAAGTGAAGAACCATTAAAAAAGATAAAATAATGAGAATAATAATAATATAAATAGCTCAGATGGCAGCTCAAAGTTCAGTTGGAACAGGAACAGTGTTTTCTGTTGGCTTCAGGCCTCTTTAAACTGGATGATGACCTCGCTCTACACAACATCTAACATGGTTAGTCTTTGAAGGTCTTGGTGAGGTCCTCAGGTCTGTTTTATAAACATTGTTTGGCCCTCATAAGGGTTGGTAAGTCGTGGAGGGGTTTGGGTTAGCACAAAGAACACAGTGGTTTTATTATTGCCGTGGCAGCATATTAAGGTCCTGAGGGGGTCACAATCGCTGTTCAGACAAGACCACAAAACTGCGAAACATGCTGTAGTTTCCACGTCGGACCATTTACTTTGTATTTCAACACAAATACAAAGTTCGACATTGTTGCTTGGAGCCACACTGAGGTTGTTGATGCAATGTTTTATTTTAAATCATAAATCTATTTTAAAAAATCATGTTTTATCCATGTTTTTTGTATCACAGTTTAGAACGCATGTGGGAACGCTTCCACTGGAATTGCGGCTTTTTGCAATATGCCGCCAGGAGCTGCAAAAAAACTTTTGCAGCATGATCTGGATTTAAAAAGTCTAGCTGTCAGAGAATCCCATTGCTCTTGTCATGTAGATGAGATGCAACACATTTATTCCAGTTACACTTTAGAGCAGCGTCATCTAAACTGGGCCTGGTCAGGGGTCTGCTCCTAAAAACAACATCCAGAGCTGCAAAGCATGTTTTAAATAAAAATAACTCATTCAATGCTTAAAAATACTACATTTAAAAATATTTGATTGTTTCAATTGAAGATATGCAAGAAATTGTTGACATTTTAACAGTAGAAGAAAAATAACATATAACAAGATATATGATGATATAACTTGTCAAATAAGAAAAAAATAATTAGAAATAACAACAACAACAACAACAACAACAACAACAAAAAGAAGAATACTAATCAAATAAGAAAAAATGTATAATAATAAATAATAGGAAATATGATAGTAAAAAGAAAAATAAAAAGAAGAAATAATTAGTAATGAAAAAATACCAAGAAGAAAAAGAACAAATATTTACCCTGACAAAATCTCGGGATGTTTTCTCCTTCCAGTCTGTCCCAAACACCCCAGAGAAGCTGCCTAGTGCTAGAATTAAAAACAAACAAAAAAAAGTTAGCTCACTTTTCTGTTCTCCACTTCCCCTTGCATATATCCTGTTTGAAAAACGAATGAACCACAGATGCTAGAACTATTTGTTCAGATATTTGTGGGGTGCCCAACGAGTACTTACAGTCATCGAAGACGCCGGCGTGGGCCAGCAGCAACGTGACCAGTTTGGGGTCTTTTTCCAGCTGCATGGCGTGTTTGCTCTCGTTGGAAAGCAGAGTGCAAACGTTGACGGCGAAGTCGACTTCATTGGGGAGGCTCGAGAGGAGAGACAGCACCAGTTTGTTGTAGTCGCACGGCTGAACAAAATCCGAAGACAGTCCATAACTTTGGCGAAGATAGTCTGGAAAGAAAGGAAAAGACAAAAACGGCTGCAGGTCACAAGAGGTTTCACAGCAAAAAAACTTAAACATTGTTAAACAGCTGCTTAACTTTAGCTTTAGGATGGTCAAGGTTTTTGGATGAGTCAACTTATCTGACTGAGAATGTTCATTTTTAAAGATGTCTATTCTACGGTCAGCTTTTTATAATTAATATATTTTGAACCTGAAATTTTAGCTGTGTGGGAGAGAAGATGTGCTTTAGACCAGATGAACCAGAGGAATACAAACAAACATCTATAAAATGAAAGTACAATCGGACAATAAAAGCCTTTAGTGCCTGAAACATTTTCATTTACCTAAAAAGAAGCTTCTTTAGTTTGATGCAGGGTTAGTTTTTTTTTTTTTTCCTGGAGGCTAATCACAACAGAGACAGTGGTCCTGTCGTGGCAATTTGATTTTCAAACTTGGAGGTGTGTGGGTTTTTTTTTTTTTCAGGCTGAATTCATTCAGATTTCCAGTTTCTACTGGAGCAGAAATAACTTAATCCAAAAGAAAGTTTGTCTTCTAAAGCAAGCAGAGAGAATCTGACAACTGCTGAACAAAGTCTCCTGTGAAAGACACGGTTACATGAACACAACGGCATCTCAGTTCTTACTGGTCTCAAACAACAGGGTGAAAGGGATATTTTAGACATTGTGAAAAAGACTTCTGTGAAGCAGGCTAAGGATAAAGAATTTAAGTTTTTATTCAACAGAATGAGCTCTGGGACATATAAACAACAATAAGACTTAAGTATCAGCAATATCTAAATTCAGAATAAGCTCAAAGATATGAAAACAGTGAGTTAGTCCTAATAATGGTTCCCCTTTCTCTCATTTCTACCCCACATCTTTAAGTATCTTTAACGTGGCTGAAGRTCAATGCAAACAGCCAGCCATGCTGTGTACCAACCACACTGTTGTTAAACAGTAACTAAACCCAAATCAAATTTCTTTTGCAGATAAACTCTCTAAATTGGACCTTGACGGTATTATCTATATATTTCTGTGATATTTTTCACATTTTTGTGTAAATGTTTAATTTCTGCAATATGTGGTCTAAAATCATCTTGGTGCTGCCCTCTATGGGCCAAACGGTGGATACTGCAGTTGCTTTACCTATTGGTTAAAACAGCACTGCTTGGTCCATGGTAACGTCACAGTTCCTGTGTTCAGGTATAAAAGCCTCTCTCAGAGATGTCCCCGCARTGAGTCGAGGGTTGAAACAGCGAGCACTGTGATATTGCTTTTAACAACATCAGGTTAGCAGTAACGCTAACAATACTTCAACACTCAGAAACTCGACCCATTCTGTCCTCCATTGCCTCGGCAATACCAGATTAATGCATCACTCAGACCCACTTGGCTCGACGGCCTCCCTCAACCCCTGGCGAGGGGTGGCTGTTCATCTCCTGGCTGACTGACCAATTCGATGGGTGGCCGTATTCTATCAGAACTCGGACATTTTGCCTTGAGCGAGCCAGACTCGGTCTGCAAGCGGTTCTATTGAAGGTCGCGGGCCGGCTGTGGTCCCTGGACTTTGCTGGGCAGATGGAATTGATCTGGGAGGAAGCTGATAGATTCGGGCTCAGCGGAATTTGTCCACTCCATTTTACCTGATTGGGATCGCCAACCTTGAGAGTACCAGCAGGAACTCTAAAGCAGATGGAAAATTGTTGTCGTCTGCTTGTCTCTTTGTTCCCAATACAACTGATTACAGAATCTGGATCTCCCAGACAACAGCCTTGGGAATGTTGACTAAATTCTTCCTGGCTAGATGTGTCGACAAAGGCTCTGCCCCCCACCTTCCCCCCTCCTCTTGCCCGTCTAATCTGCTTATCCAGATCTAGCTGATAGCTGCACAGAAATGAACAGTTTCCATCAATATTTCTGAACTATAGCTGCGCTGGTTTTGGGGACTGGATTCTTCGGGCCCCCTTAAACTCACTCACTCCTCTGGCTAATAAACTTGCTCTATGTAGAGGGCTTTTTTTTTCATAAACACCATAGTGTGTCACAGTGTTGATATAATATGATGTTTTTGCTTTTTTATTCATCTTCCCTTCCCTGTGTGATTTTCAGTTTTTCTTCRTTTCTAAGTTGGCGCCACAGCAGGCTGCCTGTTACTGCAACTCCACTGTTTTGAGTTGCTGTAATGTACAAATTTCCCCACTGTGAGATCAATAAAATTCTATCTTATCTTATCTTATCTCTTATCTTAATAAAAATCATAATAAAAATCATAAAAAAAATCATAATAATAATAATAATAATAATAAGCTTCTCCTCCTCTGACCCTTCACTCAACAACACTGCTTTAACATTGAATAAAAACAACAATTTTTCCAGCTATCACTGTTGCTGCAGATGGGCAGAACAGAGAAATAATATTTTAGAACCAGCAGCACAGCGCCTTCAGCCCGTTTAACTGCTCGGTCCGAAATCGGAGAGACAGTCCGGGTAGTTGCTTTCTCCACTCTGTGTGACTGGTTCATATCTGTACGGCTGGATGTTTTTATTCCTTAGTTTCATGGCAAAATCTGATTCAGTATCATAGGTGCGCATAATAAGTCATATTATTTGACATCTTTGACGTTACATAGCAACAACTGTTTACCTTAGCAACAAAAATTATGATTTTGGGCTCTTCTCCGTAGCTCCATTTAGCAGGTGGAAAATTGTATTTCTTAATATTTTTTCATTACAGTTGTAAATAATTTAAATCACAATTTTAAATAAAACATTACGAATGCAAAATATGCAAAAGACACATTTTTTGGGGCTTTTTCCTTCATTTCACCTTTAAGAACAGGCAAGTCTAAGGTAGACAGGGATGGGTTTACTGTTTGTGTTAAACCAGAGTCTAAAAACATCCGGCTCTTTATGGGCTGCAGCTCTGGACTTTTGGATCTAATAACATTTGAGTTCAGTTTGTATAAACCGTGTTGCTGTAACATGTAACCATACCAGCTGGAGTTTGGAACTTTACACAGAATGAGAGAGCAGGGAGACTGTAGCATAAAGTGTTTTTGTAGAGTTTTTTTTTACCTGTATTTAAGACTGTTGAACTGTATTGAACCACCCAATATGTGGGAAATTTTCCAGTTATTACAAATAATATGTAGTGGTCACCTAGGGGTGGAATAAACATTCCACCTTTCTTTGTTCGAATTAAAGTTATATGTTTTCTTATACAGTAAAGAGACATTTTATTTCATTTTATTTTCTTTAATCAAGATAATAAACAAAATAACGTTTTATATGTTTGATTATTTTTTTCTCAACTAAAATTATCTCAACTAAAAGTTATCATTTTGTAAATCAAAGTTACATACTTAAATGAATGACAAGCTATTTTCTTTCATTATAACTCAGAAAAGAAAAAACACAAAAAGATATTGTTCCAATATTTCTTTATTTGTGTGTTTTAATCAACCGTTATTTGAATATAAGGTGATTATGTTTTTCTGTTTTATTTTCAATTCAGCTAAACAATAATTATAATCCAGTTTACTATGTTTTACTATGAAAAATGTATGATTGTTGTGCTTACGTTTAAACAAAATCTTAAGTTTATGTTGATTTGAAAAGCTCACGCTTGGTTCATTTTCAAGTCTTAAAACCTGCTAAGGTTTTAGCTGTTTTTAACAGGTGTTTTTGCTGACGGAGGCAGCATTCACCAGACGAATGGAACTCTCCCAGACTAAACTTCACCTCCATCTTTTACTAACAGCTTCAAGGCCATGCCCGATAGTACCTTCTCTCCTCTCCCCCTCCTTTAGTTACTAACAACGGGCGTACCTACCAGACAGTCTCCATCTTCTCTTTGAAGCGAGAAGAGCTGAGTTTTTCCTCCTCAGGAAAAACCAGCATTCAGGTGATAAAACCTTTGCCCATTTGCGAAAGGGCCGGTCTTATCCAGGGTCACGACATGCCAGTCGTGAACCCCATTACCAGCAAACTCCCAGGAAGTTTCGTTCAGAACTTCTGTGAGACGCTTTTATTTTTGATCCAAGGAACCTGTCGGTTGTGACACTCCATGCGAAGCCAAGAGACCACTAGACCCGAGGTAATCAAACTCTTGAAGTCTAAATGCCTGGAGAGCTTAACATTTCTGAGCGGGCCTTTCGTTGACTGGGTGAGACTCCTCCACGCCTAAACCTGACTGTGAAGTCTTCAAAGGTAATGGCTGACCGTTTGATTAAAGAGCGTCTGAGTCCGGGCTGTGCCGAGCGAGACTTCCCAAAACCACCTGGCTCCTCACCTTGATAAGATAAAATCTAGTTCCCTTCCTTAACAAACCCTTTCCTTCCTAAATTCTTAATTCTTTCCCATATCCTGTCAAAATCTTTAAGAATAAGTGCCTCAACAATGGTTTATTCAACATCTAAAAGCCAAACGTTGTTGTTCCTGATAAAGTTGTCAAAATAACGAGATTTAACACATTCGCGAGTTAAATGTTATTAATTTCAACTTTTGTAAACATCTGATCATCCCTCAATGAGTCTTGTTTATAAGTAATTGTTTTTGTAAATAAATATTTATTTTAGATAAGACTTTACCGACTACGTTACTCATTGTTTAGTTCCTGATAGTTTCACAGAAAAGGTATTATCTGTATTAAAGAACTCTCAATTCCTCATAACTAAGATATGAGAAGGATGTAGACGTAAAACTCCTACAAATACACACAGGAAATCAGGCTTTATTCGTACAGTTCCATACTGAAATTTGACTTTACAGTTAGATTTACAATTTGTTAGAAGGATAAACACTGAATTAAAAACTACGAATAAAGTGTTTTTTGTTTAAAAATGTGGGAATGAAAGGGTGAATGACTGTAGTGTGAAGCACTTCGGAGTCCATTAGTATTGACTAGGGATGTCCCGATCAGATACTCTGTATCGGTATCAGGTGCAGATATGGCCATTTTTTGAAAATCGGGTAGAATCGGATGTAGTCATGTGATCGGGCTGGTCCAGTTTTCGCGACAGTTTTCAGCATCATCATGCTTTACAACTGCCGTTAAGAAGTCAAGACGCACACAAGTATGCAACCATGTCCACAGTGTGGGAACACTTTTCAACAGAAACTGATGCTGAAACTGCATCTTGCAAAATCTGCAAACTGGATGTTTCTCATGGTGGGAACACCAGGGCTCAATTTAACACTACCAACCTTGTCACTTGGAAAGAAATTTAAAAAATGAAGCTACCGGATCTGTATTGGAAAGACTACTCCTTAAAAAAAATCGGATTGTATCGGGAGCCAAAAAAAATCTGTATCGGGACATCCCTAGTATTGACATTTTATCCACATCGGCTGATATCTGATACCGGACAGGCAACAAAATGTTTATTACTTTGCATCCATGTCCACAACTGACTAGAGATGGGAAATCGTCCCTATTTTCAGATCATTGGATCATGGTCACTGGCTATCGCCGATAGACGATCCAATYGGCTGATAAGGCATGYGCAGTTACGTTGTTAGAAAATAAAAAGAAGAAAAAAACAAGCAGGTCCGCTGATTATAAGCAACGGCTTCTTTTATTCTAAAGTCACTTGTAAATTCCGTGAGTCGCAGGTTGCGGTTTTTTGGGCTTATTTTTCAACGTGAGTTGCTTATTTTGTGCTCGTCTTTCTTTCCGAATGACGTTCCTGAGACACCCCGCGCCGGGAAACCCCCCTCTTACTTTAGCATACATCAGTGCACGGGATTTCTCTACCGGTGGAGTCCAATGCGGGGAAAAAAAGGTCCGAGACTCATCACTCCACGTTGTTTATCCACAAACAGGTCCAGGATTAAGCTCAAAAGTTTTTATCAGACAGATTTTACCGTGAAAATCGTCTGTTTTATCTGCTTTTATGAGGTTTTGGCCGTTAAGATTCAGTTTGACTATCTTTATAAATCGCTGCTTCCTGGGAACAAGTCACTTTTTTTCTCTCTCTTTTCTTTTTGTAAGTGAGGGGTTGAAGCAAACGCAGCGTCTGAGCGCTTTCAGGACAAACAAACACTCCCACAAACTTTAGACCAAGTATGTGTTCTTATGTGGAGGGGGGTGAAAAGTTCACACACTTCAAACACACACAAACACCAGAGCCCAGAGTGACGAGGAAAAGCAGGGGTGAGGCAGTCGCTCCGGTTCAGTTCGGAACTGGTTCAAGTTATTTGTTTAAATGATTGTCATCAATTATTCGTTTTGTAACTAAACGTAATAATATAGCACTATTTGGGTCACTTGTGGCGCACCAAAGCAAGAAGATGACAAGAAGAGTGACGTGAAGAGGTAGGGCTGGGTGATATGATCAAAATTTTATATCACGGTATTTAACATTTTCACCTGTTTCACGGTTTTTTGACGGTATTTTTCTTTTCATCACAGCTCAGCTGATAATAAGATGTACAAACTCTGCTCATACATGTCAACTTGTACGGATTGTCCGTAAGTTATAAGGATTTTACATCATTTTGCAGGTATACGGGGGTACAGAACAATCTCACGGATTTTTTCAAGTCTTATGGATTTTTTCAAAACCTGATTTTCAAATTTATCTAACATGTCAGAGCCTGTCGGATGATTAAAAAAACAATAAACAACATAAGACAGCCATCTTTTAACCTGTTCTGCTGCTAGAAATAAGTTTTGAACTTTTTCCGCTCTCCTCTCCTCCTGCTGCTCAGCGGGCGCTTTCATGTCCGCAGCCGACAGAACCCACCCCCCGTGCGAGTTGTACGGATTTTTGAGGCATTTTATACAAGTAAACGTCCGAAGAGGTTGACATGTATGCCTG